>NC_056729.1:988266399-988330826 GCF_019279795.1 Protopterus annectens
AAAAGACAATTCAAAAATATAATACTTAAAGAAAATAAGAAAAGAAAGGGATAAAAATGTTATTATACTAACTGTTCTTAACAGCTGAAAATATTAGCTTTAAATGTGAACAGCATGAAAATTCTTAAGAGGAGAATAGGTATATTACAGTGGTGTGCTGCAGTAGAGAATAAGTATATTACAGTGGTGTGCTGCAGTAGAGAATAGGTATATTACAGTGGTGTGCTGCAGTAGAGAATAGGTATCTTACAATGGTGTGCTGCAGTAGAGAATAGGTATATTACAGTGGTGTGCTGCAGTAGAGAATAGGTATATTACAATGGTGTGCTGCAGTAGAGAATAGGTATATTACAGTGGTGTGCTGCAGTAGAGAATAGGTATATTACAATGGTGGGCTGCAGTAGAGAATAGGTATATTACAATGGTGTGCTGCAGTAGAGAATAGGTATATTACAATGGTGTGTGGCAGTAGAGAATAGGTATATTACAATGGTGTGCTGCAGTAGAGAATAGGTAAATTGCAATGGTGTGCGGCAGTAGAGAATAGGTATATTACAATGGTGTGCTGCAGTAGAGAATAGGTATATTACAGTGGTGTGCTGCAGTAGAGAATAGGTATATTACAATGGTGTGCTGCAGTAGAGAATAGGTATATTACAATGGTGGGCTGCAGTAGAGAATAGGTATATTACAATGGTGTGCTGCAGTAGAGAATAGGTATAATACAGTGGTGTGCTGCAGTAGAGAATAGGTATATTACACTGGTGTGCTGCAGTAGAGAATAGGTATATTACAATGGTGTGCTGCAGTAGAGAATAGGTATATTACAGTGGTGTGCTGCAGTAGAGAATAGGTATATTACAATGGTGTGCTGCAGTAGAGAATAGGTATATTACAATGGTGGGCTGCAGTAGAGAATAGGTATATTACAATGGTGTGCTGCAGTAGAGAATAGGTATAATACAGTGGTGTGCTGCAGTAGAGAATAGGTATATTACACTGGTGTGCTGCAGTAGAGAATAGGTATATCACAGTGGTGTGCTGCAGTAGAGAATAGGTGCATTACAATGGTGTGCTGCAGTAGAGAATAGGTATATTACAATGGTGTGCTGCAGTAGAGAATAGGTATAATACAGTGGTGTGCTGCAGTAGAGAATAGGTATATTACACTGGTGTGCTGCAGTAGAGAATAGGTATATTACAATGGTGTGCTACAGTAGAGAACAGGTATATTACAATGGTGTGATGCAGTAGAGAATAGGTATATTACAATGGATTGCTGCAGTAGAGAATAGGTATATTACAATGGTGTGCTGCAGTAGATAATAGGTATATTACAGTGGTGTGCTGCAGTAGAGAATAGGTATATTACACTGGTGTGCTGCAGTAGAGAATAGGTATATTACAATGGTGTGCTACAGTAGAGAATAGGTATATTACAATGGTGTGCTGCAGTAGAGAATAGGTATATTACAATGGATTGCTGCAGTAGAGAATAGGTATATTACAATGGTATGCTGCAGTAGAGAATATGTATATTACAATGGTGTGCTGCAGTAGAGAACAGGTATATTAGACCGGTGTGCTGCAGTAGAGAATAGGTATATTACAACGGTGTGCTGCAGTAGAGAATAGGTATATTAAAATGGTGTGCTGCAGTAGAGAATAGGTATATTACAATGGTGTGCTGCAGTAGAGAATAGGTATATTACAGTGGTGTGCTGCAGTACAGATTAGGTATATTACAATGGTGTGCTGCAGTAGAAGTAGGTATATTACAGTGGTGTGCTGCAGTAGAGAATAGGTATATTACAACAGTGTGCTGCAGTAGAGAATAGGTGTATTACAATGGTGTGCTGCAGTACAGAATAGGTATATTACAATGATGTGCTGCAGTAGAGAATAGGTATATTACAATGGTGTGCTGCAGTAGAGAATAGGTATATTACAATGATGTGCTGCAGTAGAGAATAGGTATATTACAGTGGTGTCCTTCAGTAGAGAATAGGTATATTACAATGGTGTGCAGCAGTAGAGAATAGGTATATTACAATGGTGTGCTGAAGTAGAGAATAGGTATATTACAGTGGTGTGCTGCAGTAGAGATTAGGTATATTACAATTGTGTGCTGCAGTAGAGAATAGGTATATTACAATGGTGTGCTGCAGTAGAGAATAGGTATATTACAATGGTGTGCTACAGTAGAGAATAGGTATATTACAATGGTGTGCTGCAGTAGAGAATAGGTATATTACAATGGTGTGCTACAGTAGAGAATAGGTATATTACAATGGTGTGCTGCAGTAGAGAATAGGTATATTACAATGGTGTGCTGCAGTAGAGAATAGGTATATTACAGTGGTGTGCTGCAGTAGAGAATAGGTATATTACAGTGGTGTGCTGCAGTAGAGAATAGGTATATTACAGTGGTGTGCTGCAGTAGAGAATAGGTATATTACAGTGGTGTGCTGCAGCAGAGAATAGGTATATTACAATGGTGTGCTGCAGAAGAGAATAGGTATATTACAATGGTGTGCTGCAGTAGAGAATAGGTATATTACAATGGTGTGCTGCAGTAGAGAATAGGTGTATTACAATGGTGTGCTGCAGTAGAGAATAGGTATATTACAATGGTGTGCTCCAGTAGAGAATAGGTATATTACAATGGTGTGCTGCAGTAGAGAATAGGTATATTACAACAGTGTGCTACAGTAGAGAATAGGTATATTGCAATGGTGTGCTGCAGTAGAGAATAGGTATATTACAACGGTGTGCTACAGTAGAGAATAGGTATATTACAATGGTGTGCTGCAGTAGAGAATAGGTATATTACAATGGTGTGCTGCAGTAGAGAATAGGTATATTATAATGGTGTGCTGCAGTAGAGAATAGGTATATTGCAATGGTGTGCTGCAGTAGAGAATAGGTATATTACAATGGTGTGCTGCAGTAGAGAATAGGTATATTACAGTGGTGTGTTGCAGTAGAGAATAGGTATATTACAGTGGTGTGCTGCAGTAGAGAATAAGTATATTACAATGGTGTGCTGCAGTAGAGAATAGGTATATTACAATGGTGTGCTGCAGTAGAGAATAGGTATATCACAATGGTGTGCTGCAGTAGAGAATAGGTATATCACAGTGGTGTGCTGCAGTAGAGAATAGGTATATCACAATGGTGTGCTGCAGTAGAGAATAGGTATATTACAATGGTGTGCTGCAGCAGAGAATAGGTATATTACAATGGTGTGCTGCAGAAGAGAATAGGTATATTACAATGGTGTGCTGCAGTAGAGAATAGGTATATTACAATGGTGTGCTGCAGTAGAGAATAGGTATATTACAATGGTGTGCTGCAGTAGAGAATAGGTATATTACAATGGTGTGCTGCAGTAGAGAATAGGTATATTACAATGGTGTGCTGCAGTAGAGAATAGGTATATTACAATGGTGTGCTGCAGTAGAGAATAGGTATATTACAATGGTGTGCTGCAGTAGAGAATAGGTATATTACAATGGTGTGTTGCAGTAGAGAATAGGTATATTACAGTGGTGTGCTGCAGTAGAGAATAAGTATATTACAGTGTTGTGCTGCAGTAGAGAATAGGTATATTACAGTGGTGTGCTGCAGTAGAGAATAGGTATCTTACAATGGTGTGCTGCAGTAGAGAATAGGTATATCACAGTGGTGTGCTGCAGTAGAGAATAGGTATATCACAATGGTGTGCTGCAGTAGAGAATAGGTATATTACAATGGTGTGCTGCAGCAGAGAATAGGTATATTACAATGGTGTGCTGCAGAAGAGAATAGGTATATTACAATGGTGTGCAGTAGAGAATAGGTATATTACAATGGTGTGCTGCAGTAGAGAATAGGTATATTACAATGGTGTGCTGCAGTAGAGAATAGGTATATTACAATGGTGTGCTGCAGTAGAGAATAGGTATATTACAATGGTATGCTGCAGTAGAGAATAGGTATATTACAATGGTGTGCTGCAGTAGAGAATAGGTATATTACAATGGTGTGCTGCAGTAGAGAATAGGTATATTGCAATGGTGTGCTGCAGTAGAGAAAAGGTATATTACAATGGTGTGCTGTAGTAGATGTACATATTATTGCTTTAGAAGATATCAAATTGTTAGAGGTAGAAAGAAAGCACACTGAAAAACTTTGTAATGGTGTGGTACTTTGGAACACGGGGAAAGAAATGTGCTTGGATATATGTATATTATGCCAAGAAAACATTACAATGTTAGATGTAACCATAGTGGAACTAGAATACACTAATAGCCTTGAGATGGAAAAATATGTGTATAGATAGTTTTATATATATATATATATGTATATATATATATATATATATATATATATATATATATATATATATATATATATATGTGTGTGTGTGTGTGTAGCAGAGAGAGAGATGATGTTTAAAAATATTCTGGAATATGTTTCTGTAAATATGGACATTATAGCGGTGGGTAATTTTAATTGTAATTTAAGTAAAAATAAGAGGAAGTGTGATGTTAAAATGTTTAAAGAAATTATGAGAAGTGGAAAAGTCATATGAATATGAGAAAGTTTTAGGAGACTTGGACAGTCTAACAGCTTAATTTTAAAGAGAAATATAAAAGTGTTTTTAGAATGTATAAGGGAGAAAAGAAGAAAATAAAAAGAGAGATATAAGATATTAAGTCAAAAAATATTCAGGGATTTAATAGAGAAATATATAAAATTAACTTTTTATATATACAAAAATATTATTTACAAGGAAAGAAAGAAAAGGTAACACCATATTTCAGTAAAATAATAAAACAAAGGAAACAGAAGAGAATTAAAGGATAAGAAAGATAAGCAAATAAGACAGCAAGAAGGAATATGAAATATACAAAATAATTAAAGAATATCCCCCGGATTCACTAATCTTCCATGTAGGACTAACTTAGTCCTGCATGGAAGTGCCTATGTAGGAGCAGGACAGCAGACCTCAATGCATAATAATGAAGGCATGCTGCCTGAGCTCCTATCCTTACATGGAGCATGTAAGAATGCAGGGGGCATGTCCTAGAGCAGAGCTCTCAGAATAAACACACCCCTGCAATGTAGAACAGCAGAAGCTGTTAAGAAATGATCAAGATCGCTCATAGGTGTCCTCATATCCCCACCAACAGTCCCCCATGTGTACAACAGCAACAGGACATATAAATTAAATAGGTGTAGGGTGTGCCCATTGCTTAGCTACAGTTATAGCAGCTTAAATGGCTGAAGAGGATAACAAGGAAGATATAGGCAAATAAAGCAGTATAGCATAGTGTAGTGGGCAGAGCATTTGCCTAATGAGCAGGCATTCCTAGTTAGAGTCCCAATGCAGCACAGTCTATTTTACATGGCAAAGCACGTTATAACCAATACTTTTGTTGCAAAACCCACTAAATAACACATATTAATGGACTAGAGTACTGCAGGAAATGCACATGTGAAGTATCAGTGTCATAATGAATAAGGCACTAGTAAGCAGGTTTAAGCACAGATAAGCAGTAGTAAGCATATGTAAGCACTAGTAAGCATGTTTGTGTGGGGGTAAGCATTGTCTATACAGATTAAGCAAAGTGAAAGATAACTGAGTATAAGAAACTGTAACCAGAGATTAGCATTGCTTACCCTCATGCAAACCAACGCAAACCCACTTACAATTGCTTAAAAGTGCCTTAGTCACTCTGTATCCAACAACTGTCATCCTGCCCAGCAACAAAATAATCTGCACTCCAAAGTTGCAAACCCCAGACATTGCACCCTATAGGCAAAATGATGTACCACTAAGCCATGGCAAATACACACACTGCTGATGTTATCACAAACATATCATCCAGCACAGTCATTCAGCAGTATAGGAAATGTATGTAATTATGTAGATGAATACGAGCAACCATTTGTACATTACTCAAATACAGTATTTCGAGTAGTCTATGTATATCAACAAAACAGTGCCTGTCCAATCATAATGGGAGAACAGTAGTCTTGCAAAAAACTTAAGAAAATAATAAAAAACGGTGCATGTCAAGGGGGCATGTGGGCATGCCTCATGCTCAGAACGTCACACCTGGGATGTCGGTTCTGCCAAACCGGCAGATGAGACTGGCCAGGTCTGTGAGTAAACCACTACTTCTAAAACCCCTGGCAGGATGCTACCAGTGGGAGAAACAGTGTCAACCAGCTAAGTCTAATCTTGACACAAAACAGGTCTGTCCCTGGTGGGACGAACCAAAAATTGTGAATCAAACCATTGTCTACACATGTCTCAAAAGATGAACAAGGCAAGGCTTGTACATACATGGAATAATTGGATGAAGAGCCTGAAGAAGCTTGGGTCGCGACAGTATACTGGATGAGTACCGAGATGTGGAGAGAGGGCAATGTGTGGAGGTGTGGTGTGGCTGGGCTCGCAACTGGAGAATGGATGGTTGCTGTGTACGTGGAGCTCGAGGGGGCGGGGAAAGGAACCATGGGTATGAAATTATGGAAGATATATGCAAATGAAACAGTGCAGCAATAGTGTAGTGGGTAGAGCATCCACCTAATGAGCATGCATTCCTGGTTCAAGTCCCACTTCAGCGCAGTATATTTCACATGGCAAAGCATGTTATAACCAATTTTGTTGTTGCAAAACCCATTAAATAGCACATATTTATGAACTAGAGTACTGCAGGAAATGCACATGTGAAGTGTCAGTGTCATAATGAATAAGGCACTAGTAAGCAGGTTTAAGCACAAATAAGCAGTAGTAAGCATATGTAAGCACTAGAAGCGTGTTTACGTGAGTCTGCATGGGGATAAGCACTGCCTACACAGATTAAGCAATATGGAAGCTAACTGAGTAGAAGAAATTGTAACCAGAAGTTAGCAGTGCTTAGCTCCATGCAAACACATGGACACCCGCGGACATCTGCTTTAAAGTGCCTTAATCACTCTGTATCCAACAGCCCATGTTCTGCCCAGCAACAAAATAAACAGCCTCTGCAAGGCTCATACCCAGGACCCTGCACACCATACACAAAGCGCTTTCCCACTAAGCCATAGCACATTTGCATAGCCCTGATGTGTTCAGAAACATATCATCCAGCTCAGTCATGCAACAGTACAGAGAATGTATACCAACATCTAGATGTATGACTGTGTGTAAATATATTAATATCTATACAGATACAGCATGTATCTATATATATATACACACACACACACACACACACACACACACATATATATATATATATATATATATATATATATATATATATATATATATATATATATATATATATATGAACATATATACATGCAAATGCCTACATCGACACATATATATGCACCTATATGTCTACATATACATAGCATGGTACATATATGCATGCAGGTATATAGCTATGTAGGTATATATGGATATAGTCATTCATATGTGAGCTGATATATATATATATATATATATATATATATATATATATATATATATATATATATATATATATATATATATATAGAAAGGTATAGGTGGTCATACATTTGTAGATAGCAATGGTAGACTAACAAAAACATATATGTCCACATGCATCTTTAATGGGATTGAGAGGCCCCAAACAATATACGCCTTGTATGAATAGACATACCCCCTCAGCCAAACACGTCCACCCTGCAATACACTACCGAGTGTTGCACATCCCATAACCAAGATCTGACATGACATGGGCACAAGATGTTAACAGTACTACATCCCACTTGTATGATGTCAGGCTGGTATTGGTAACATATCATGCAGTACAGTCTGGCTCCCATAGGAAATGTAAAATGTGGAAGATATCAACATCCCCAGGATACATATAAACAGACACATATCTGCAGATACAGATACACCTATATATATAAAATTACATATATATAGATATACATGTGACTATACATACACATGCAGCGATATGTACAATAAGATACATATGTAGAAGGTGCACAGAATATGGAACAGCCACTATGCCTACAGTTCACACCTAAACAACTGGACACTGTATGGGCCACCCATACAAATGAAAAGCATTGCCTGCAACATATACCCACAGGAGGTCATAGGAAAAACACCACACACAGGTTTGCAGGAATGGAAAACCTTTATTTGTGTACTATTACAGTTCTATATACTATTGCTACTGTAATTGGGATTGTCTTCACAGACATGGTGTGTGTGTGAGGTCACATCTGCTGTCCACATGTGTGCCATTGGCTACTGACAGACATCCTAAGGATATCATAGTAAAGTACTGCTGCTAGCACATACTGCCCCTGTCAACTGCAGCAGAGATATTGGCCAATATGTGTGGGCATTCTGACACACTCTGTACAGTCCAGAGGTATACACAGAACCCCTTTGTGCAAAACATGTGTACCATGCCTGACAATATGGTTGTTAACAGTCATGTAGATGGGTATAACACATAACTACTATACATATGCCACCATAGGTTATGCATTCACACATGCCTGTCTGGCCTGACACGTAATAACCACTGGTACAGGGGTGCCATGGCCACATACTACCCACTAATGACATACAGCTGTATAGCATCCCACAGCTCTGTCTGACATACATGACTGTTAAGGGAGGCTCGGCAGCAGTATATCTGCCAAGTATCTGCACATGACATCTCACTGGGTAATTACACTAAGCTGTTAAGCATGTAACAATGCACACTGCAGGCTACAGGCAGACTGGCTCAACACTGGCCTACATCTCCTATAGGGGAATAGACATGTACCTGCATATATAGCAGGCTGTACAGGCATGTCACAGCACAGGGTAAGATACACCTGTGTGAAAGTGAATAACCACAACCAATGGGAACACTGCCATAGCCACATATGGCAAGCTAGCATAATATTACAGTATATGGACTATCTGTTCAACACCATCCTCATATGTGCCACTCACACACTAACCCTACATATACTGAGACACTACACAGTTTGGTCTGATGGCTGACTGTGGTATGGGACATGTGTGAGTATGGCCCTACAAACATCTAAGCCAATATGTTAACATACAATGGAGCAGCATATAACATCAGATAGGATGGGACATAGGACGATGACAACTACCGCAGTCTATACACAGGCCAAGGTACATATTAACAATACACACACTGTCAACATTCACCATAAGTACACAGATCTCAGTACTGTACAAACAATCACAGTATGTCCAGGTTATGTCATCAAATATAACCCCTACTGTACATGACATGTGTAGCAGTCTGATATCTCCCTGGCTTGTTATCAGATATGATGACACTAATTATGGTGTACAGCATATATGCACTTCTCCATGCATGACATATGTACAAAGGTTGACAGAGTTGTGGC
Source organism: Protopterus annectens (assembly GCF_019279795.1). Lineage (NCBI taxonomy): Eukaryota > Metazoa > Chordata > Ceratodontiformes > Protopteridae > Protopterus > Protopterus annectens. The sequence continues at coordinate 988,275,808 of NC_056729.1, forward strand.
TGGAAGCACATGCACAGGGACAATATTGACATGTTGCTGTGATAACCTCATACATTTACTGTTGTAACAGGGTTTGTTGCAACATATGCCCTATGAGGGATATGTAGTTGGTAACTGTCATGGCTTTCATCATCTACAGACTCCAATCCTCACACTACCTTCTGCAGTCCACAGATAGATGCTCTGTGGGTAACACATGAAGCCAAAGGCACAACACACTGCCAAGTCTGCAGATGACCCTGCATATGGGGATTCCTTATAAACATAGAACTGACATGGCAGGTATTAAAACATGTAGGACAGCCATATTGACACACACACTGTTAAGCCAACATTACCCCACATGCACTCACAGTCTGGAGTCATGTCAGGCACATCCCCCACCTGTGTGTTGCCCTGTTTCCACAGTGTATGTAATCCACCTGAGATGCTGTTTGCCAAACAACAGATCTAGTTCCTGCTCACAGTGAATAAAAAGGGCCAACATCAACATGATGTTCCTAGATATTGGAGTGTGTTTCCGAGCAATTGGCTATGGGAATGTTACCGCAGTTGTTCCACATGCAATCAGCTAGGGGAGGCCTGCAATTCATGCAGAGGCCATCAGCTGATCATGAGCATCACTTAAAATACACATGCTGCTGCCTAAGCAAAGCAGATGTAGGTCTACAAATCCACAAGAGTGGGAGTGGGAGAGGCAGCCATAGGCAAAGACAAGTCAGGGAGGGGTGAGAGAGTAAAACTTAAGCATGCTTGTGTCACACACCTACCAGCACAGTGTATCAAACCCCTGACAACTATGTTGTGCTATCACAGTTCTATGCCGTTTTTGAAAGCACCACATGTGATACCTGTTGTGGAGCCCTCAGAACATATATGTGATGGTGAGTGACATCTGCAACAGGGATACGGTAGCTATATGGTAGGTGATGTACACATGCCTGCCTCATGAACAGGTGTCAACATCAACACAGCCATACTCTCACAGGGACACACATACATTGCCACACTTGCCAGAGCCAGGATTACAACTCATCAGTAGTGGGATTGCCACAGCACATCACTGTACAGGTATCACACACACCACACAGGTCATATGGAGGTTGTATGGGCAAAGGGTATGAGGAGGTGTCTGACATCAGACAGCATTCTTCAGTATGCCCTGGGGGATGTAGTGAGTGTGAATGTGAACATATGCACCATACAACACACACACAAACACACAGGGTGCCAGTACTGACATGCATGGGTGCATGTCTGCACTGGTGTGTGGTGGTTGACTGTGCCAGATGGCTATACAAGGCGATGAGTATACTTTGGCATCAGACCACTTGAAAATGGTCTGCATAGTGGCTCAGGCCTGTAGTTTTTGCATTTGCCCACACAGGTGGGTATTGTATCCCCCATCAAGTCATCTGAGTGACTATTGTGTGTGGCCAATGCTGTGCGTCACTTGCCATGTATGTGTTCCTTAGTCCATGACATGGACGGTGTCTGGGATGTGCACACCTCCCACATGCATGTACAGTAACATGTGGAACTGTACCTGAGGTGTCTGGCCAATGTTGTGAACACAGATTATCATCAGATGTGCCAGTCTCGCCCACCTGTGGCAGGAACTGGTAATGGGCAGCAGGTTTACCCTGCACCTACATTGATAGCATGATAATGGCAATCCCTGGTGTCAGGGCATCCGTCCATAGAGGGCATGTTGTCAGTCATAGTATGTCCTTTGTGTGTCACATGTGATGGCACCACAGGTGTTGCAGATGCCCATTGGGGAACACGGGGTAAGTGCACTGTCTTCATGCGTGCATATTGGACAGATGGAGATGGTGCCATGCCGCTGTAGCCCACTGCTATCACTCCATAGTTACTATCAGTGGCCAATATGCAGTGTACTACCCACATACTGGCTGTTGCCTAGGCATGTGTGTGTGTATGAGATATGGGTTGAGTGTGTGTTCTGGGTAATACTGGGGTTTCTAACTGTAATTGTCTGGCCTTGCTGTCACATGCGTGGATATGGCTTTGCACCCCAGCCTCTCAGCTATTTCACATCTGTTATCCTTGTACGGTGGACATTATGATATATAGTAGGGCCACCATATAAGAAATATACAAAACCCACTCAACATTGGCCACAGGCGTCACACACTCTATGCACCTATATGTCTACATATACATAGCATGGTACATATATGCATGCAGGTATATAGCTATGTAGGTATATATGGATATAGTCATTCATATGTGAGCTGATATATATATATATATATATATATATATATATATATATATATATATATATATATATATATATATATATACATATATATAGAAAGGTATAGGTGGTCATACATTTGTAGATAGCAATGGTAGACTAACAAAAACATATATGTCCACATGCATCTTTAATGGGATTGAGAGGCCCCAAACAATATACGTCTTGTATGAATAGACATACCCCCTCAGCCAAACACGTCCACCCTGCAATACACTACCGAGTGTTGCACATCCCATAACCAAGATCTGACATGACATGGGCACAAGATGTTAACAGTACTACATCCCACTTGTATGATGTCAGGCTGGTATTGGTAACATATCATGCAGTACAGTCTGGCTCCCATAGGAAATGTAAAATGTGGAAGATATCAACATCCCCAGGATACATATAAACAGACACATATCTGCAGATACAGATACACCTATATATATAAAATTACATATATATAGATATACATGTGACTATACATACACATGCAGCGATATGTACAATAAGATACATATGTAGAAGGTGCACAGAATATGGAACAGCCACTATGCCTACAGTTCACACCTAAACAACTGGACACTGTATGGGCCACCCATACAAATGAAAAGCATTGCCTGCAACATATACCCACAGGGAGGTCATAGGAAAAACACCACACACAGGTTTGCAGGAATGGAAAACCTTTATTTGTGTACTATTACAGTTCTATATACTATTGCTACTGTAATTGGGATTGTCTTCACAGACATGGTGTGTGTGTGAGGTCACATCTGCTGTCCACATGTGTGCCATTGGCTACTGACAGACATCCTAAGGATATCATAGTAAAGTACTGCTGCTAGCACATACTGCCCCTGTCAACTGCAGCAGAGATATTGGCCAATATGTGTGGGCATTCTGACACACTCTGTACAGTCCAGAGGTATACACAGAACCCCTTTGTGCAAAACATGTGTACCATGCCTGACAATATGGTTGTTAACAGTCATGTAGATGGGTATAACACATAACTACTATACATATGCCACCATAGGTTATGCATTCACACATGCCTGTCTGGCCTGACACGTAATAACCACTGGTACAGGGTGCCATGGCCACATACTACCCACTAATGACATACAGCTGTATAGCATCCCACAGCTCTGTCTGACATACATGACTGTTAAGGGAGGCTCGGCAGCAGTATATCTGCCAAGTATCTGCACATGACATCTCACTGGGTAATTACACTAAGCTGTTAAGCATGTAACAATGCACACTGCAGGCTACAGGCAGACTGGCTCAACACTGGCCTACATCTCCTATAGGGGAATAGACATGTACCTGCATATATAGCAGGCTGTACAGGCATGTCACAGCACAGGGTAAGATACACCTGTGTGAAAGTGAATAACCACAACCAATGGGAACACTGCCATAGCCACATATGGCAAGCTAGCATAATATTACAGTATATGGACTATCTGTTCAACACCATCCTCATATGTGCCACTCACACACTAACCCTACATATACTGAGACACTACACAGTTTGGTCTGATGGCTGACTGTGGTATGGGACATGTGTGAGTATGGCCCTACAAACATCTAAGCCAATATGTTAACATACAATGGAGCAGCATATAACATCAGATAGGATGGGACATAGGACGATGACAACTACCGCAGTCTATACACAGGCCAAGGTACATATTAACAATACACACACTGTCAACATTCACCATAAGTACACAGATCTCAGTACTGTACAAACAATCACAGTATGTCCAGGTTATGTCATCAAATATAACCCCTACTGTACATGACATGTGTAGCAGTCTGATATCTCCCTGGCTTGTTATCAGATATGATGACACTAATTATGGTGTACAGCATATATGCACTTCTCCATGCATGACATATGTACAAAGGTTGACAGAGTTGTGGCTGGAAGCACATGCACAGGGACAATATTGACATGTTGCTGTGATAACCTCATACATTTACTGTTGTAACAGGGTTTGTTGCAACATATGCCCTATGAGGGATATGTAGTTGGTAACTGTCATGGCTTTCATCATCTACAGACTCCAATCCTCACACTACCTTCTGCAGTCCACAGATAGATGCTCTGTGGGTAACACATGAAGCCAAAGGCACAACACACTGCCAAGTCTGCAGATGACCCTGCATATGGGGATTCCTTATAAACATAGAACTGACATGGCAGGTATTAAAACATGTAGGACAGCCATATTGACACACACACTGTTAAGCCAACATTACCCCACATGCACTCACAGTCTGGAGTCATGTCAGGCACATCCCCCACCTGTGTGTTGCCCTGTTTCCACAGTGTATGTAATCCACCTGAGATGCTGTTTGCCAAACAACAGATCTAGTTCCTGCTCACAGTGAATAAAAAGGGCCAACATCAACATGATGTTCCTAGATATTGGAGTGTGTTTCCGAGAAATTGGCTATGGGAATGTTACCGCAGTTGTTCCACATGCAATCAGCTAGGGGAGGCCTGCAATTCATGCAGAGGCCATCAGCTGATCATGAGCATCACTTAAAATACACATGCTGCTGCCTAAGCAAAGCAGATGTAGGTCTACAAATCCACAAGAGTGGGAGTGGGAGAGGCAGGCATAGGCAAAGACAAGTCAGGGAGGGTGAGAGAGTAAAACTTAAGCATGCTTGTGTCACACACCTACCAGCACAGTGTATCAAACCCCTGACAACTATGTTGTGCTATCACAGTTCTATGCCGTTTTTGAAAGCACCACATGTGATACCTGTTGTGGAGCCCTCAGAACATATATGTGATGGTGAGTGACATCTGCAACAGGGATACGGTAGCTATATGGTAGGTGATGTACACATGCCTGCCTCATGAACAGGTGTCAACATCAACACAGCCATACTCTCACAGGGACACACATACATTGCCACACTTGCCAGAGCCAGGATTACAACTCATCAGTAGTGGGATTGCCACAGCACATCACTGTACAGGTATCACACACACCACACAGGTCATATGGAGGTTGTATGGGCAAAGGGTATGAGGAGGTGTCTGACATCAGACAGCATTCTTCAGTATGCCCTGGGGGATGTAGTGAGTGTGAATGTGAACATATGCACCATACAACACACACACAAACACACAGGGTGCCAGTACTGACATGCATGGGTGCATGTCTGCACTGGTGTGTGGTGGTTGACTGTGCCAGATGGCTATACAAGGCGATGAGTATACTTTGGCATCAGACCACTTGAAAATGGTCTGCATAGTGGCTCAGGCCTGTAGTTTTTGCATTTGCCCACACAGGTGGGTATTGTATCCCCCATCAAGTCATCTGAGTGACTATTGTGTGTGGCCAATGCTGTGCGTCACTTGCCATGTATGTGTTCCTTAGTCCATGACATGGACGGTGTCTGGGATGTGCACACCTCCCACATGCATGTACAGTAACATGTGGAACTGTACCTGAGGTGTCTGGCCAATGTTGTGAACACAGATTATCATCAGATGTGCCAGTCTCGCCCACCTGTGGCAGGAACTGGTAATGGGCAGCAGGTTTACCCTGCACCTACATTGATAGCATGATAATGGCAATCCCTGGTGTCAGGGGCATCCGTCCATAGAGGGCATGTTGTCAGTCATAGTATGTCCTTTGTGTGTCACATGTGATGGCACCACAGGTGTTGCAGATGCCCATTGGGGAACACGGGGTAAGTGCACTGTCTTCATGTACGTGCATATTGGACAGATGGAGATGGTGCCATGCCCGCTGTAGCCCACTGCTATCACTCCATAGTTACTATCAGTGGCCAATATGCAGTGTACTACCCACATACTGGCTGTTGCCTAGGCATGTGTGTGTGTATGAGATATGGGTTGAGTGTGTGTTCTGGGTAATACTGGGGTTTCTAACTGTAATTGTCTGGCCTTGCTGTCACATGCGTGGATATGGCTTTGCACCCCAGCCTCTCAGCTATTTCACATCTGTTATCCTTGTACGGTGGACATTATGATATATAGTAGGGCCACCATATAAGAAATATACAAAACCCACTCAACATTGGCCACAGGCGTCACACACTCACAACCACCTCCACACAGGGTAGGAGTTACACACAGACACACACCTGTCATGTGTGGGAGTAGAACCCCTACCTAACTAACCTAACTAGTATGTTACACTACAAGATTACACAGTTATAGTATACACCACAGAGATTACTGGAGCACTTCTTCCCCAAAGGTATTTCACACTGAATGACATCAGCAGGATTGCCAAAGTAGGTAATCTGAAATGTACTGCGTGTGACTAGCCTAAAATGCATTGTTCCCTGCACACACACACACACACACACACACACACACACACACACACACACACACACACACACACACACACACAAAGCTTCCACTACTGACATGTGTGGGTATACAATCCCTAACAAGGGTCTATATCACACTACAGCATGGAGCTGTTATATGACACACCACAAGGATTACTGGAAAACTTCTTTCCCAAAGGTGTATTTCACAATGAATGACATCAGCAGGATTGCCAAAGTAGGCCATTTAAAATGTACCACATGTGGCTAGCCTAAAATGCATTGCTCCATACACAGGCATTGTAACACACATACAACATCCAGGGGTGGGGATGGAACTCTAACACAGTTCTAAATCACACTACAGTAGAACGCAGTTATGGCATGCATTACAGAGATTACTGGGCTCCAGCTTTCCCATAGGTGTATTTCTAGGCGGGGTGACATCAACAGCCTTATCAACGTTGAGCTTATGAATTGTAGGGAGTGTGAATACCCTAAAAAGCATTGCTCTCTACACAGACAGAGTCAAACAGACACACACTTGCCATGTCTGGGAGTAGAACACCTACCTAACTGTTTTAAAACACTACAGCAGTATGCAGTTACAGGACATGCTATGGAGATTACTAGACTACAGCCTTCCCAGAGGTGTATTTCTAGGTGGATTACATTAGCAGTCTTGCCAAGGTTGAGCATTTGAATCGATGGGAGTGTTACTACCTTAAAAAGCATTGCGCTCTACACAGTCAGACAGAAACACACAGTTGCCTAATTTGGGATTCAAACTCCTACCAAACTAGCTTATCACACTACAGCCATACTCAGCTATGGGATGCACTACAGAGATTAGTGAGCTACAACTCTCCCAAAGGTGTATTTCACATTGGATGACCTCAGCAGGCTTGTCATAGTAGGGCTATGGGGAGGGCAGTATGTGTGCATGGGCCATAACTCATTCATCTAGGAGTTGACATGCCACAAGCAGGCACACACAGGGTCATATTTCACATGTACATGTATACAGCTGCAAGATGACTACTTCCTTGTACAGTCATGTTGCACAGCTGGCACGTGCACCACATAGTCTGTAATGCTGACAGATACTGGTGGCTAGTATCTGCAGTGAGTGACAGCTGCACCTCATGTGTTTGGGACTCTTTGGCTGTGTGCTGGGTGGGACAGGCCTGGATGCCTCCTTGTCACAGTCACCCTCTTCCACACATCTATGTCCATCTACCTTTGGCTTATTATAGTGTGTTGTCCTTAAATATATGTCTGTATTCCTATCCAGTGTGTGTGCAAGGCATGAGTGATGAATACTGAGTGTCTGCACTAACAATTGTGACTGCCGGATATGTCCGGTCCACAGGTGTTTGCAGACTTGGTCTTCATGTGTTTTAAGTGTGTGAGCATGCCCAGTAGGACCTTTCAGTATGTTGCTTACTAACATTGCCTTCATTTCTCTAAGTGTGTGAGCATGCCCAGTATGGCTGTTTGTATTGCATGTGTGGATCAAGTCCAGGTAGTTTGTACTGCAGTGATGACCTTTGTGTTGTACACCGACGGGTAGCATGCTGTCTCTGCAGGGTATCCATCGATCATTTGGCATTGACTGTTACTACATTTCTGCATAGCGTGGGGGGACACCTGCCTGTTTCTACATTTCTACACAGGTTTGGGGGGGTTACACCTGACTGTAACTATATTTCTATGTAGGATGAGGGGAGGGCACCCCTGACTATTTCTACATTTCTACACAGGATTTGGGGCACACCTGACTGTTACTATATGTCTACATAGGATGGGGGAGCACACCTGACTCTTGTACACATTTGCTAGGACTGTACTGGTATGTCGGGTACTCCATTTCAGTCTGTAGTCTTACCAGTCATGCTGGCTATAGGCATACCAGTGTACTACAGATCTTAGCTTTTAATTATCTACATTATTAGTTTCTGACTTCCTAGCCTTCACAACTAACATCCCACTGCCTGGCCTGCTGTAGTCTGCCTGTGTAGGCATGGGGGGGGGTTACCCATAGGCCTCATTCAGAGGCCATAGCACAACATTTATTTGTGTTTGTCTACACCTGTCCTGCTGGCAGTGACTGTTGTTGTGTATGTGACCCCCCCCCCCTCCGACTGGCATGTGTGCTGTGGGTGTCCCAATATTGAGGGTGGTGCTGCAGGGCTGCCTATGTTGGATGCACATAGTACACTTCCTACACATGGTTAGGCATGGGTAGTGTAATGTCTGACATCCTTTTTACTGTATGTGAGAGTCAGAGAGAGGTGTTATTCCCTGGGTCCCTCCCGTGTCACTGTATGTGCTATGCATTGCCTCTTTGCCAAGGCCAGAGCATAGTGGGCACACCTCCTTCTGCCTACTGGGGCAGGCTCAGGCTCAGGTTGTTCCTCCTCCAAGTCAATCTGTTCCTGTACAGGCCTTGGCAATGGTGGGCGGCTGTGTGGCATTGCCCCATGCTGTTCCTGCTGCAGCTGTTTCCACAGGATCATATTGTGTAGCATGGCACAGACAAGAAAAATTTGGGTACATGTAGCTGATGAGTATTGTAAGGCTCCACTGGATGTGTCCAGGCACTGGAACCATGACGTAAGCATCCCAAACACATGCTCTATTATGATTCTTGTTTGTGCATGTGCCTCATTATGGAGTTCTTGTTCGGGTGTGTGTGCATTTCTGATGGGTGTCATCAGCCACAGCTCCAGTGCGTATCCAGCATCCCGCACTAGTTGACCATGTGGGATGTCCCCATTGGCAAATCTCTGGTACAGCTGCGTCAGATGCCAGATGTGGGAATCGTGATAGCTTCCAGGGCAGCCAGCACACACATTCATTATTATGCCCTGGTCATCGCACACGACCTAGCAGTTGATGGAGGGGAAGCCCTTGCAGTTGATGTAGACCCTACTCTGCTTACCGGGTGGTGCTTTGATGCATATGTGCATGCAGTCTATTGCAACCACTACCTCAGGTTATTCTCCTATTTGGTGGAAGAGATGCATAGTGCTGGCCAACGCCTCATGGTTGTTGAGGAAATATACATGCTCACCAACATGTGCTGACATGGCATCCAGGAACTGGTGGAGTACCCTAGATGCTGATGCCTGTGAAATCCCCACCATATCCCCAGTTGGCCTTTGGAAGGTACCTGTAGCTAGTATTCTTAGGCCTACACATACCTTGGTATCCACTGGGATGGGTTCCCCTCTGTTAGTTCTGTGTCAGTCATGGCCAGCACAGCTCAACAATTTGCTGTAGGAGGTCCCTGTTCCCTGTCCACCCTATATTGCTCCACTATCTCCAGCTCAGGTTACCCTGGGTCTGTACACTCTTCTCTGTCTCCTCACTGTGGGCTGCCTGGCAGGATTCACATCCTCACCACCTTCAGCCTCTTCCACAAGTTGTATGATAGCTATTGCAGCCCCTAACATTTTGCTGTTGTGAGTGTTAAAAGTTCCCCGTTTGTTTACACCAGAGGTGTAGAGTGTGAAAAAAAACAGAGGGGTAGGTATTTGCATAGCTTATTGTAGTGTTCTGGGCTGGGCTGGTCTGCTGCTTGTGTAACTGGCTAATTCTGATACATTTCACCTCCCAGCTAAGCTAGTACTCCTTGATTACCTTCCTCCTGCTGTTTTCCCTTCCCATTGTCTTCCTGTTTAAGCCTAGGGGTGTGCCACACAAACAGAGTGCTCAAATGTGCACCATGCTGCTGTTTTCTGTTTAACTTCTTCTTTCCATCTGTAAAACCTGGTGTGCGGCACCCTCACCGACTTGGGTTTTGTAAAGACTGCTAGGCAGGTTTAGACACACCCCCTACCTTAGCTTTGCTAAGCTAGGAGCAAACCTGAGCCACAGGGTTCCAATCTGCTTACAAGATGCCTGACACCCCCTATGATGTCATCTATCTCCTAGGCTTGCACCAAGCTATTTCTACTCTTACACTGTTGGGACCTGACTCACATGCTGGGGAAATGTGGGATTCACTATCCTTCCCCTCATTTGCATAGGATTGCCTGCTAATGCATAGTTACATGTCTCACACTGAGCCTACCCCTTAGCAACCACTATTCACTGGCCAGGTTGTTTTCTGCCTGCCATTGACTTGCATGGCAGAATACTGATTTTAGTTAGAATGCTTATTTTAGGTTTATTTTCTTACCCCCCCTCCTATTCGCCTGCCGCTGCCCTATGCTTAAACAGCCGAGATCAGCTAAAAAAAATAAAAGATGATTTTTTTTATTTATTTTGTTTGCTGTTTGCAATGCCAATGGCCTTATACTTGGCCATTGGCATGCTTACTACATGATATGCAGCCTTTATTTGGAGATGTCATAGTTCCGTTTTCGGTTTTGAAGAAATGTAGTCAATTACTAACCAAGTAAATTTCTGCTGATTGCACTAGTCCTGCACGGACAGTCGCAGGCTTCATGGATCGCAAAATCATCTCATTTGCATGGATTTCTCCAGCAAATGGGGTGATTTGCATACAAGGGCTTCGTCCATGCAGGATTAGTGCAGGATCTCTCGTGCACGCCCCTGCAGGCTGTTCCTGTATCACACAGCAGACATATTGCCCGCTTGAGTTCCTGCACTGATCTTGCATTCCGTGCAAGCTTTTCAGAATCCGGGGGTATGTATTGGAATTATTTGTTAAAAGAGAAGAAAACATAGATCAACTTTATAAAGGTGAAAAATTAAATAACAAAGATAATGGGCAGGATTCACGAAGCCTCCGTGTAAGAGATACAAGGCTTACACGGAGGCTGCAGTTAAATGGTGTGACGTCAGCATGTCATGCATATGCATGAGGGCATGCTGAATCACACCTAAGGCTAACACGGTCCATGGAAGACAGTAGGGGGCGTGTTCGTAGGCCGAGCCCTGCAAGCGGGCATGCCCCCAGAAGAGTAAAATTGCCCAAAGTAAACGCCCACGACAGAGTCCATGTAAATGTGAATAAACACAACACAACACATGCCCCCACAGACTATGAACATAAAATATATAAATAAACATGTTATAGATTTTTTTTAAATTGTAAAGATGTTTGCCCGTGAGTGCGCTCGTTTGCGCGGGCGTGCCCGTAGCTTAGCCACAGTTAGCAGTCAGTGGAAAAGCGTATAAGAACTAAATATGCAAAGTAAGCCAAAAAGCAATAGTGTAGCAGTAGAGATGTCGGCTGAAAAGCAGGCAGTCATGGTTCGAGCTCCCACAACATCAATTTTTATTTTTAGTAAAATAAGCACAAAACAAGTCCCTGACAAATATGTACACATATAAAATTATATTTTATGTAAAATGTAATGAAATAGGCCATTTATTATGAAGAAATGTGAGATAACAAAATAATAAAAAATGCCAGATGTGCCTATAGCTGAGCTACAGTTTAACAAGGTGAGTGCATCTGCCCGTAGGTGAGCAGTGGTTTAACAGGTGTAAATGAGTGCCCGTAGGTGAGCAGTGGTTTAACACGCTGAAACTGTGTGCCCCTAGCTGAGCTGAGCGTAATATGCGTGCTAACAGTCAAATGAAGCGTAAACCAGTATACCCCATTTTCGCGGAGCTGCGCACCACGCCAACAAGCTAACTGACGGGCAACGTTGAGCAAGCTGTATCAAAACTGCCTTTACACAGACACACTCCCTAGCCTGTCTAGACAGTCATAAAATATAAAAAGCAGTGGCCAGGTTTGAACCCAGGATACCACGGACCATAGTCAAGGTACTGAACCACTAAGCCATGACAGCTGTACTTAGAAATGCAGTAATAGCAAATATATAGGAATGAATATAAAGTGGAGCATGACAAAGCAGGTTTTGTGAAGTTGATACAATTCTAAAATGGCCAATCACAGATAAGTGTGGGAAAAACGGCATATATAAGCCCCATAGGTGGGAATACACAACATAAATGATTATAGAACTAACTTGCAGCCAGAATGTCAGGAGTAGGTGAGGGTAGTTGCTTTCGAGCACAGAGGTGGAGCGTTGAGGAGTCCAGATACATGGTCTGGCTCCTAGTCCACAATCATGAGGCCCAACTCATGCAGGGCCAGGACCTGTGGGGAGCATATAGGGCTGAGGCGTGGGACCAATTGGCTCATGATCTCACCAGTGCCACAGGGATTCCAAGGACTGGTGAGCAGGTCCGTCACCACCATGCGGACCTGAAGAGACATAAGCAGGACCAATTGAACCTTTGGATCCAGGAGGCCCAGTAAATGCCCAATGCCTCACTACTGAGTAAGTTACATTTAATTATGTATGTAAGAAATTAAACTAGCTGATATTATGGAGATGTGTATTCCAATATTACTTCATTTATATTACAGCTGCAGGTGTCCGTTCTGCGAACCACACAGCCTATGGTGATAGGCTGGTGCGGTTGCGCCACCAGGCAGGTCAGTAATCCACTTCCAGTAACTGTAAAGAAATATAAAAGTATGACAGTTAGCAAAAGAGTGCAGTGTAGTCACTAAGTAATAAAATGTGCAAGTAACAGTGTAAGAGTGTTTGCAAGTATTGCTTGATTACAAAAGTGTGTTGCAGTCTGTAATCCAAACAGAAAAATGAAAATGTCTGAAATAAAGATGCCCCACCTGTAATATAATAGTACACAACCTGCAGCAGGCTGAAAAGTACAGCTGCAAAAGATGAGCAAATCACATGTGTGAAATATATCCCTGTTGAAATACTGAAACATGACAGAAGTGAGACTGCTGGAAAGGATTGTAATAACTACAGGTAAAACATGTCAATAAAGCCTAGAAGTAAGTACCATCCTGAATAGTAAAATGAAAACAAGTGAGAGAGTGTGAGAAAGAGTTATGAATCCACCAATAAAGTAGTAATAACCCCTGAATAAAGTATACTGCAGTCAGTACAGAATGAAATGAATGTGACAAGTAGAACCAAACTGCGAAATGTGTTCAAAGTGTTGCTGCAGCTGAAATGTGTATCCCAAAATCTGAATATATTGCTCTCAGTCTGCAATATGCAAATAGTATGATTGTCTGAAATACCAAACATCCACAGTTGTCTATAGCTATATAAAGCAAATGTAGCAGGATGATGTAGCTGAACAAAGCCAGATATGAACGTGTATGAATAACAATAAAATGTATATTGATGTAGCAGTAACAGTCCTATCACCAAATTGAAGTAGTTATCATATAGGAAACTGTAGTTAGAACAGTAGTGTGTATATATCTGCAGCTATTAGAAATGTACAGCATATGTATTGGTATTCGAATGTGTTAATAATATTTTCTTCACCCCACCCTATAACCCCATATAATCCATTCCACGTGAAATTGGTATGTGCAATCACAATTAACACCCCTGGACATTTGTCCTGTTGGGTCATAAATATTTGCATGTACATTGATGCATCTGCCCTGTTCATACATCCAAACCTGATGGCCTGTTGCCATCAATCAACCCTGCATGTTGTTGGACTGTGTATTGCTGTTCAAATTATGCATGCGTTATGCTCACTGTTCAATGGTGTGAATATCTGGGTGTTTGGTTAATGGAAATACTAATGCATGCTGTTACAACTAATTGCAAATGGTATTGTATGTTACTAACCCAAACTGTCATGACATAATGCAAAACATAGGATGACAGGGAAGGCAGGTTCCAGCGGACACACCTCTCCCACCTCAGCTGTGCCCAGTCTGGACCCTCCTCCAGTGGCCCTGTGCCACCTGTGTGGTGCATAGGGAGATCCGGGACTCTGTTCTTGGGCCCCTACGCCAGCCTGAGGCACAGGTGGCACAACTTACGGGCATGCCTGTTACCCGGCCTACACTGCCCCCAGCACAGCCCCGTCCTGGGCAGTGAAGGAACAGTGGCAACTGCCCATGGGTGGGGATATCAGTTCCACTGTTGCCATCTGTGGGCTCATGGGCTCTGGATATCCAAACATCCGTCCCCGTCAATTGTGTAACCCCACCAAATGTGTCATACACCGCCCCTGTATGTGTCTTGTTTGTCTTGTCTGTTGACCAACCCAACCTACCTCCCCAGCTATACTGACTTCCTTCACCTGACATACCACTCTCACCTGAAAAAAAAAAAAGGCACTCTGTACCCACAAAAAAATTACGCCCCATACATAGCTGCCCATTCCGCACACATGTCTGCTGGACATGGAAACTATCAATTACAATTGGCTGTACAACAAGTATTATTGTTGTCCTGACACCTCTCTCAGAGGTGGAAGGTTTCAAATGTCACACCAAATTACATACATATGCACAGCTGTTGCTGATGAAGAAATGGGCAGCTATGGGCCTTACCTACATCCCTCCTGCAAAACCCAAGCTTGTTTCCCTACTGTCTTACCCTCTTTGTGACCACTTTTTCACCACTTTCCTGTCTCCCCATTTTCATTTCTTTCAAAGAAAATAGCGCGTGTTTGTGCCAGAGTAAGCACTGTTAAGCGGTTGTAAGCGGGTGTGCACGGAGCTGAACGCCAGTCCTCATGCGGGAGCTCCGTGCAAACCAGCGCTAACCCGGTTACAACTGCTTAAAAGTGCCTTAGTCACTCTGATTGACAGGTCCTGTAGTCAGTTCAAAAGCAAAATAAAATCCCACTATCAGTCCCAAACCCAGGACCTTGGAAACAGTAGTCTACATGACCTACCACTAAGCCATGACTGTTATACAAGAACATTGTGCTAAAATAAATATATCATGTAATAGTAGGAATGAATGTAAAGGGAATATAGGATGTGTAGTACACAAAGCATGTCATTTATACTTACTGTCAAAACTAGTGGATTGCCATAATAGTAGTGTGTGAACAGAAACAGCCATGCTAGTTGGTAGCTAGTAGGTAATAATGTCAGTTAATGCACATATATAAATGTATGTATATTTACATATATATATATATATATATATATATATATATATATATATATATATATATATATATATATACATATATATATATATATATATATATATATATATATATATATAGTTGTAGGTGTCAGTGTGAATACACACTTACTACAGGAAACAGGAGAGAGGAATGGAGAAATGTGAATCTACAACACAGCCTGAATCATGAGAGAGATACTAACCTTTGCACTCACAGAACAGTGTTCACAGCATACCAGCATGGTCCCCGCCCTTACAATCTGAAAGGGCAACGCCTATCTCACATACCCTTTTATAGCACTGTCCTGAAATCACTGTGAGAACTGCAATCAGTACACAACTGGCTGCATGCAATTAGCAAATGCCGGCTTACAATTTTTGCAGAGGCCATCACATGGACTTATGCAGATACCTACAAAAGCATCCTGTACTCACACTCCACACATGCAATACTTTCATTGCACTGCCTGGAGGCAGACAGAGAGAGAGAGAGAGAGAAAGAGAGAAAAAAAATAAGAACACAAACAACAACACATGGTACACAAACTAAGTTGAAGCTGTCAGCAGTGTCAGTACCAAGCTGGGCTAGCAGCAGCAGGAAGCTGTAGTAATGGTAACGCAACCAGCTGCGACAAACACAGGTAATGTAAAGTAACATGTTAATTGTCTACATACTGTGAACCTTCCATATGTGTCATAGGTCTGTATCTATAGGTATGTCCATGTGATATGTTGTGTGCATGTAGTTCCACCCAAAGGGGATGACTATACATTACATGTCATTCAGTGTTAGGCCATGATCCTGGCACCAGTTTTCCATTTCAGTGAGGCCTGTCTGTAGGATGTGTGTGTCAGCTGGTGTAACGACTATGGCGCTTAGTTTGCAGTCATCTGGGAACTTTGTCATCCACAACCCGCACATGTTTGCTTTTACATCTGGGAAATAAATGCCAAACAAGAGGGGTCCTAGGAAAGAGGCCTGTGGGATACCACATGTGACTGGCATTGAGTCTGACATGGCTCCTGCAATATCGATATTATGGATTCTATATGTCAACCAGTGTGCAACCCATCATGTGACATATGTAGTAACATGTAATCTAATGAGCTTGTCTATGATGCCTGAGTGGAGTACTGTGTTGAAGGCCTTAGGCAAGTCCAGGTAGGCTGTATGGACTGCGTTGCCCTCATCAATGGCTGTAGGGACTGTTTTGAAAGGTCAACTAGGTTCAAAAGGCAGGATCAGTCTATCACAAAGGCAAACTGGCTGGGAACAAGTGTCTGCAGGTACCCAATATCGCTGTATATGCATCCCATACTGAATCATTCCATAGCTTTGCAGACCAGGCTGGTTAAGCTTATGGTGCGGTAGTTCCCAGGGTCAGTAGAGCTGCTCCTTAGTGGAGTGGGACCACTGTTGCTGTATGCCAGTGTTCAGGTACATATCCCGTAGTACGGCCAAGGTTAAATATCAGTCTTATATGCGGTTGTATGTCCTCTTGGAGTTCACGTAGCACACATCCAGGGATACCATCAGGTCACATTGATGCTGTGTGTTCTGCTTTGCTGAGGGCGGCCCTCACCTGGACATGTGAGATGATAGGGAGGTGACATTCAGCTGTGATAAGTATTTCTAAGTGTGGGGGAGAAGAAGGGGGGATACGTGCACCAAACCTGTCTGCAAGAATGTTGCCAATATCTGTGTGGTCGGTGAATGTTAAGTAGGTGTGTAGTAACTCAGAGCATATCTGAGGCATTTGGTCCATATGTGTAACATAACTGAAGAAGGCCTTGTGGTTATCTATAGTGTTCGTGGCCATTTCCCTCCCAGAGTAGGCCATGGATGTTGTTATGGGAGGCCGTAGATTATTACCAGTGCTGACCACAGATGCCTTCCCTTTATGTGAATCTGCTCTGTCCTGCAGTAGTCTCCTTCTATCGTTATACAATCTGCCTTTGGCTGGGGTCCACCAGACAGGATGCCTAACCTTTGTGCATAGGGTCTGGGTTAGAAATGTGTGTGCATGTTCCATGCATTCTTTGGGATGTCCGTGGGAAGCATTCGCAAAGGGGTCAGCAGTGTGGGTTGTGGCTTCCACTGGCCCAGTGGGCTGCATGGATACCATGTCAGTCCTAACAAGTGAATATCTGTCTAATCACATATATATCAAAGTAGTCTACTGTGCTGGTGGTGGTGGTGGTGGTGGTGGGATATGTATATCCAGGCCAAGTAATTTGTGTCCAGATCACACTAGTGGATGGCGTTCCACATACAGTACCTTGGTACGAACCTCCAGAGTGAGGTTGTGCATTGGACCCATCGCAGTGTGCTGACTGATGGGGCATGCTACTATGTTGTATGGAATGTGGCAGGTATTGTTGCACAGGTGTTGGCTGAGCACTGATATCTGGCCCTGTACTTGTGTATCCACCAAGAGACACACACATGCTACATATGGGAGTAGTAGTATATCACTACAGTTGAGTATCATGTATAGTATGTGTGCCATATATTGCTGACATAGTCTGCTGATATCCTGTTTGTGTTCTCTTCCAGGGACATGGCGCATCAGCGTAATCCTGCCTACTCTGCAGCAGAAGATGAGGAGATGCACCAGAGCCTGGTGTGGGATTATGACATACTGTTTTCCCGCACCAGCCAGAATCAGCAGGAGAGGGCTGCACTGTGGCAAGACCTTGTCCGTAGGGTAAATGACATTGGCACGCATAATAGGACATATGAGCAGGTACGACATCACTGCAGTGATTTAATCAGAAATGTCCGTCAGCGTGCATCGGATATCCACAGGCAACAGGCTGCCACAGGAGGTGGGGTGGCCACACATCCCCCCTCACCAGACTGGTGTGTTGTGGCTCTAGCCCCGGAACATCACCAGCAACACACCTGCATCATGATGGAGGCTGGATCCACACAGCAACACGACATGGAGCATGCAGGTAATATGCCATATGTACACTTGACTGTTCTGTACACTGTTAGTTTATGCATGTGTAAGGTGTGTTCGTGGTATGTAGCTGTCAACATAGTATGTAATTGTGCAGGTGTGATATTGCCAATATCAGCAGATGGCATGTGAAAGGCAACTGGTCTACTACTGCACTGTATCATATACAGTATCAATGGCACAGTTGTGCCCACTGACATTAATCTCCTCATTTCTGCAGGTCCCTTCGGTGTTACAGCAAAGCAGCCCATCCATGCTGGTGAGTGTGTTTTAACAATACCTATAATAGTCCTGATAGTGCTAGTAATACTAGTGTAACTCAGTAGTGCTCTGTGTGTATACTGCGGGGTGTGCATGTGTGCATGTGTGCATGTGTGCCTGTGTCCACTTGTGCATGTGTGCATGTGTGCCTGTGTCCACATGTGCATGTGTGCCTGTGTCCACGTGTGCATGTGTGCATGTGTGCATGTGTGCCTGTGTCCACGTGTCCACGTGTGCATGTGGGCATGTGTGCCTGTGTCCATGTGTGCATGTGTGCACGTGTGCATGTGTGCCCGTGTGCATGTGTGCATGTGTGCATGTGTGCATGTGTGCCTGTGTCCATGCGTCCACGTGTGCATGTGTGCATGTGTGCATTAGTGCATCACTGGTAACATTGTGTAGACATTGTAAACTGTGTTTCCTGTCTTCCTCCCACAGGTTCTGGTGCTGCTCTGGTGTCCTGCAGCAGGGAACCTGAATCTGGTGCCACGGGTACTGATAATGATGATATCTGTGTAATGGCACAGGAAGGTGTGTCAGGGTCCATCATTGGTCAGCCAATTGATAGTACACAGCTGTCAACCCCATCATTGCGCACAGTCATCCTGCCAGTACATCCTATGTCACCATTGTCCCTAGGACAATGGACAGGATACAGTGGGCAGGATACAGTGGGCATTGACCAGGGTAATGTGGTATCTGTGGCACAAGCTTCCCCACACAGCAGCCATGGGCAGGATCCTGCGATGGTACCACACAGACAGTTACCCATAATAGAGTAGTCAACCCAATAGGAACATTTCCATGCAAGAAATGTAGCATGTGTCAGCATATAAACCCTGAACAAGAGTTTTACCATCCGTATGGGCACTGTCATTTTAAACCCAAAGATAACTATAACTGTGACTCTATGAATTTAATCTACATGGCCAACTGTGATACATGCTCAGCTTTCTATGTTGGCCTTCTGAGAGGAGATTAAGAGAGCGCATATACAACCATGTATATGACATACGCAAGAGAAATGAATTGAACGCTCTAGCAAAGCACACTATTTTACATCCTGCACATACATTTAAATTTAGGGTTCTACAAACCATTAATTGTAGTCCGAGACTGGGAGACAATGAGAGAGTCCTAGCGAAACTGGAAATGGAATGGATCTTTAACACTGGAGCACATAGAACACCAGGCATTAACAACTATGTATCAGTGAAACCATTCCTGGAATAAATCATTTTTTGATTTAAGATAGACAAGCTATCTCAATATTTATATATATATATATCTTTTACAGTTGCATTTTTCATCAGCTTTCTATTGTTCACTTTGATACTCTTATCTCTACCATCCAATGCAGATGTTTCCAGGTATTATCTTGGCATATTGATAGGCTTATATACCAGCTAGTACATCCCCATGCCATTTTAAACAGAGGCATTATATTGTTTAGTTTACAATTTTTATATTGATATAACATATAATGTAACTTGGTCATCTTTAGATAAATAATTGTCTACAGTTTAGCAGGTCTTTCTTGCTAATTTAATTAGTAAACATTTAAGACATCGAAAGAAAGGGTAATCTGCTGTTTTAATGAATTGAAATTGTCTTGATAGACTAACAAGAACAAAAATCAAAATAAAAACAAGATAAAATAATACAAGACAGAACTATTTCATAATTTATAGCCTAAAATAGTCTAATTCACGAGATCAAATATATTACTCTTGTTGAAGAGACCAGAGACCAATTGCAATATATATTCTTTAAGTCCAGTACACCACTATTAGGCTTAGCGAATGATGTAGGATGAGCTACAGCGACTCACAGTAGAGATGTCGTCCATCTGAACACTTTATATGTGATTCAGTCTGAAGCATATAGGCTCCTGAATGTCTGACAACTTAATACATTACAGCAGGGCACAATTAGATAAATATTTGATATCAAGAGATGGAGCTAAAGCAGAATATGATAATGTGATCAACATTAATGTTTGATAAAATGTGAGCATTTCATATTTTGTAGACATGTCAACTTAACACCTAACATCTGACATTTGATTAACCAAGTTGCTTCACTATTGTAATACACAGTTCTGATTATTATCTGTACTTTTTTCTGAATGAATGACAAGAAAAAAGAGTTGTAATGTGCCTAAACCATCCGGACACAAGTTACAATATATACTTTTAAGTCATATCTAGAAGTTTACACTTTCGATATTTAGTTGTATATTTATGTGATTTATTATTTACTCATCATATTCTATTATATTTTCACACATACAGATGATAGTTTTACACACTATATACATGTTTATATTAATTAATTCATATGAGACTATACATATTAATAGTGATGACAATACTCATAGAAATCCTATATATATTTGATTATTTGTATATTTATTTATTTATTATTACTATTATTGTTTATGCACTTTTTTGATATATGTTATTAATAGAATAGTGATTTATAATTTTTATATATTTTTTATAAATCACTTAGTTATATTACTTAGCTATACTTGTTGATTAGTGTCTATATATGACATTTATATTCATATATATAGGCACATAATGATGTACAAAGACTCAGTAACAGTTTTCGAATAACAGTGCCACCTTTTGACAAAACAAAATGATGGGGGAGCCACAAACTACAGTTCGCTATTTATTTAGCGACACTATGGGATTGCCATATCTCGTTATACACTATGCATATGTTAACTATATAAACAAGATGTAAATGCTCAGAGAGAACAGAAGCACATATATTTATGAATTTCAAGCGCTGCACAGTGACTATGAATGATTCTAAGCTCTGTATATCCATCTGATAAAATGCATCATTACTAATATTCATGCAATAACTTTGCATTGCACCCAATGACAGTTTGATTTCAGTGATTCTCTGCTACAGTTATGTTTTAATACAGAAACATGCTTAAAAATGGTTTGAACATATTGTCGCATATAAATATATGAATTTTAAGATGTTATATGACAAACCTAAGCGATATGCTGCTTCACTGGTTGAATGGTTTTAGAATTGGACGAGGTATCTGATATGTCATTTTATTTTTATTTTATCTTATTTTATTTTCATATTTATTTGTCTTCTTTAGATGGAATATTTAAGTATATGGAAAGACTACCAGCATCTTAACAATAGTAATGCATTTAAACAATGGAATTGGAAAGCTACGTTATAGCTAGATACCAACTATAAATGTAGAGTTGCACTAAATGTTAAGAATGTTAAATCTGTTATGCGTCTGATTGAGAATCTAACTTAATCAAGACACTGTGTGCAACATAATGCTATATAATATTAAAGCTAAATGTGGACTTCATAAATAATAGACGATATCCATATTCTTATAGAGAAGCCTTGCAGCTATTAAACGCAAGAAAATGTTGCTCACTACTGGGTGAGGCTTTGATTGCTTAATTGAATGCATTCAATGAATTTGTCAATCAAGTGATTAGAGATTACAACTAATGATATAAAAACCATTGTACCACACTTATTATTTGATCTGAAGAAGCTTGCAGTTGCAAGTGAAAGCGCTTATCTCGAATTTTTTACCTTGGAATAAAGAGTTTTTTTGTCAAAAGAAGGTGTTTTCGTGGTGTATCCTGGATAGTTAAATTCTGTTGATTGTGTAGACATTGTAAACTGTGTTTCCTGTCTTCCTCCCACAGGTTCTGGTGCTGCTCTGGTGTCCTGCAGCAGGGAACCTGAATCTGGTGCCACGGGTACTGATAATGATGATATCTGTGTAATGGCACAGGAAGGTGTGTCAGGGTCCATCATTGGTCAGCCAATTGATAGTACACAGCTGTCAACCCCATCATTGCGCACAGTCATCCTGCCAGTACATCCTATGTCACCATTGTCCCTAGGACAATGGACAGGATACAGTGGGCAGGATACAGTGGGCATTGACCAGGGTAATGTGGTATCTGTGGCACAAGCTTCCCCACACAGCAGCCATGGGCAGGATCCTGCGATGGTACCACACAGACAGTTACCCATGGGTTCTCGTGGGAGCATCCTTGGGTGTACTGCTTCTGGCAGATGTGCCCAAAGAGGTCTGTCAACCTCAGCTATGTTTCTGGCTGTCATGCAGGCACAGTCGCTTATGGAAAGGTACACCAGACAGGGTCTGAGGGAGCTGAGAGCATGTCGCACAGCCATGACTGACAGTATGCGTGACATCGCGGATGCTATCTGTAATTTCACCGATGTCATAGACAGCCATTGTGGGGACATATTACAGTAGTGCCACAACCACATGTCCATGAGCCAGGGCAATGGTGGACGGTTGCGTCATTGACATGGCCATATGCCAGCAACAGCAGCAGCTGGCAGTCGGCGCGGATGACAACAGGCCTGTGGACGCCCCCATAGTGCCAGCAGCAGCCCCAGCAATGCTGGATCTGTGCTGTCATCGGAATGCCCCAGGAGACCACGTGCACGTGGCTCTGGACAGTCCCAATAGGGACCTGTTTCCAGTCAACACACTCCCACTTCTGATGACAGTACCCAGTCTGGCTTAGTACCGGATACGGACCGTAGCACCCCTACCAGGCAACCGTGTCAGTGCTCACAGACACTGATCTGTATGACCTGCCAGGTGCAGTCTGTGGCTGTCCACAAACTCTTGTATATGGCAGACATGAGGTGGAACTGTGTGCGTGCATACACACATGTGAAATGTTAACACCTAGGGCTACCACATACACGCACATACTGCACCAACAGTGCCCCACCCTGTACTGCTGCCCCTCACCAACACACATACACACACATGTCAATTGGTGGAATCAGTGGCAGACTCAGGCATACCTAATTCACACCCTGTGCATATGATGAAACTGTGCCACCTCCTGCAATCTCCAACATCAGTGCAGGAACAGGTACACACGTTGCTGATGCACAGGGTGACTACATAGAAGTGTATTAGTAGTATCATGTTGGTAACAGTACAGTGTGCGGATATGACTGTGTGTATATCCCAGCATGCCTGATGCAGTAACCGTATGACTGTCCTGAATTGTTATCTACACCCATAGTAAGTACCATAGTGTAACAGCTGCACATTATTGCATACCGGTGGTAAGGATGTCAACAGATAGCCACATACATAGGTAGCACAGGGGGGAAGCTAATGCAAGTAGTGATACGCAATGATGGACATGTACAGTAATGCTGGCAAGTTGCCCACAATGACTATGCAATGTGGATGTTTGCGCGTGTTGATATGTGTGCAGTACCAGTGTGATACAAATCACAATTAACTATGACATAATATCAGTTCTACCATGGACATCTGAGCTGTGCATTCCTGGGTACATGTTGATAGTGCCTACTTATTTGCACTGTTACCTACTGTAAGTGTTACCCCTTCTTTGTTGTACAATGGACTACTTCCAGCCCTGCTTACTGTAGCTTTGTTTGCATGCATGTTCGCTTGGGGTTCCCTGGAACACTGCTTCCACCTGCAATGCAGAGTTACAGTGCTTCTGTGGACTCATAGTGACATCTGCATAGCGTACTATACGTATGTCAAGTACCCACATGACAGAACGTCACTGTCTGTCCTGTTCGCATGTACGTTGCCTGTGACACATTGCACATGACTTACCTGGCATTTACCCACGTATGCAGTCATATATTCCAGTGCTATGAAATCAGTAGCAGTACACCCACACATACACACCTCCGGTATGTTGTTCCCCATTGGCCCTATGTGTTGGTAATCACCATGGCAATCCCGCTACTATGGTAGCATGTGCAAAGGTAACCTGTGAATCACCTCTATGGTCCAGTTGTGGTTTATGTGAGTCATGTGGCAATGTCACAGCTGCCACATGTATGCAGTCCACCCTCTCCCCTGGCTAGGAATGTACAACACATGTGTGGGATGCCACCACATAGCCAATCTGGGGACTGAGCACTCTGAACCCAGTACTGCCATATCCTGTCAGGTGGCATGACATACTACAGTGACTACAATACCAGTCTGACATAGACCTGCACTGACAGCAATCTGAACACACTGGAGCATACTTGGAGACTCAGAATAGCATCCTGCCTGAGCATCACACACCTCCGCAGCTGGCACACAGGCATATGGTACATCAGAACAGAGCACATGCCACACATGGCACACACATCCCATGTGCCACACACTCACAGCCTGTAGGGCTACACAACACACCTGCTACAGATATGTCAGGTACCTCTCTTGGCCGCTGTAGTGGGGTCCCGCTCAACAGGCTGTACATGGTGAAGGTCACAGTGATATGCCTGTGGGGCACTATGGTCCACCACAAAACACATGCATACAGGTCAGTCAGAGGCATGGACACATATGACTCAGTCATTGACCATGCCACTATGGATGACCTGAGACATACCTTCCTGGACTACATGATAGGGAACATAGAAGGGATCTCTCAGCATGTGGCACGGGCCATTATGAGCCTGATCTTGGTTGCCATCATACCCTCACCAGGTATGCTACCACAATATGTAGGAAGGGTGTTCTATGTCTACATTCTGCTCAATCTCCAATGTCATTCATAGGGTATCCAATGGCTGTCAACGTGTGCTTACATGCTAGGGAAGCCACAATTTGCGAGGGGCAGCTTTCACGTGACACCCACGGGCCATTGTACATTTGCAAAGCCCCTTGATACACACATAGTGCCTTTTGCTGCAGGACATGGATTACATAGCCACCTCCGTGGGTATCACACAGGATAGGACACTAACAGTGATGCTACACAACACCAGCAGTGTACACCGCATGATGCATGCACTGGACACTGTCCTCAGCACGGTGAACTGCAATATCTGTGCAGTACCAGATTCCTGATTCACGGCTCACAGGTGCAACCCATCACTGCCAGGTTATACCTCATACCATGCCTGTCGTCCCCTACACATGTAACTCACATGGACAGGGGGGTGGTATCCCAAGGCACCACAGATACACACACCTCCAGGTTGTTGGCACAGCACAAAGCATCAGGGCCTATCCATGAGCAGCTAACAGTGTGTTGGACTGCCTTCTGGTTCATAGCCTGGCACACACAACCCTCCCATACACAGGAAACCCACCTATCCTCCCTAACAACACTGGCAATATGACAGTCTCAAGAAATGTCTTTATATGGCTGGACTGCATCCAGCCAAACCTTGTGCGTGAGCATTACTGTAGCTACAACACACTAGCTGACAGGTTCCCAGCATGTGGTCACTGAATTGCAGTGGAACAACATGTTACCACTCCCACAACAGGTGGGAACATGCAGCACCTGTTCATCAACTACATGTAGACTATATGGCCCAGACCAGATGTGTATCCCCTGCTGTAGGTATTATACCATATACAACCCACACTGTGTAGACACATACCGCGTGTGGCCCCTGCACAGTAAGACACAGTCATATTGTTATGCATTGCGAATACCATTTATCCACTTGAGGCACGTGTCAGACATGGTAACTACTGAAGGTCACAGGTATATATGTGTATGTGTCACACACATACATCATGTGTGCATTGCCATTGCTGGTTTAGGCAATGGCATGCATTGTTATGCACAACCACCCACACATGGTCATATTGTGTGACACAACCACACGTGGCAGTTGTGGGTTTTCAAAACATACCTATCTGTGCTCTGACAGTGGTAATAGACCCAGTAGCGGAGCGCACTATTGGCATTACTGGCCAAGTAGCCCTGTTTGGCTGTACTGATAGTGTGGTGACATCCCCTGTGTTTACTGGGGGAATATGCAGCATATGGTGTATTGTAGTATTTGCCAAAAGGATCTGTTCTCTCACGCTTGCAAGTACAATCATCCTACTACCCCCCCACACAATTGTAGGATTCATACCCTTACCTAACTATGTCATGACACGTGAGAGAGACACATTAGCGAAGCGCACTATTCGGATTAATAGGAGGTTCCATTTCTCCGGCTGTACTTATAGGGTGCTGACATCATCAGTGTTTAGAAAGGGTAATGTGCATCATGTAGTGTGATCTCCTGATTGCCAAAAAGCACATGTCTTTCATACAGAATTGCACACACACAAACTTCCCTCATCCAAACACACACACTTGCAGGTTTCAAACCTCCTACCTAACTATGTTATGACACTCATAACAGACACGTTAGCGGAGTGCGCTATTCACATTATTGGGAGGTTTCTTTTCTCCTGCTGTACTTATAGGGTGCTGACATCATCAGTGCTTAGAAAGGGGAATGTGCAACCTGTAGAGTGTTTTCCCAGTTGCCAAAAGGGATAGTTCCCTCACACAGAGTTGCACACACACTAACCCCCCTCCAAACACACTGGGCAGTTGCAGGATTCAAACCCCTACCTAACTAGGTTATGACACTGGTGACAGACACATTAGCAGAGCGCACTATTCACATTACTGGGAACATTTCCTTCTCCTGCTGTACTTATAGGGTGCTGACATCATCAGTGCTTAGAAAGGGGAATATGCAACCTGTAGAGTGTTTTCACAGTTGCCAAAAGGGACACTTCCCTCACACAGACTTGCACACCCATCAACCCCGCTCACACACACACACACACACACACACACACACACACACACACACACACACACACACACACACACACACACACACACACACACTGAGCATTTGCATGGTTCAAACTCCTACCTAACTAATTTATGGCACTTGAAGGAGATGCATTAGCAGAGCACGCTATCCGAATTACTGGGCATCTGTTCTGCACCTGCAGTATTTATAGGGTGCTGACATCTTTATTTCTACAGAGGTATGTACATCTAGTACTACCTGTCAGGTGGGGGATAGCATATATATGCAATTGCAGCCACCTACTTCAGGGTCAGATATGCACATCGCACTGGCAGGTTATGTTCTATACCATGCTTTGTGACCACAGGACCTGTAACACACAACACAACTAGTCCAGAACACCACTCCCACATCCAGGACACACACTTTGCTTCCCTGGGAACAGTGCCGGGATATGCAGGTGTTCACATACACCATTCCTGTTGTTAACATCAGGTACAGGCATATTGTGTGTGGGAACTACTCAGGCCTCTACAACTTGACCCTACAGCCACTACAATTTGTGGGTCCATGTGCTATACAGTACCGGCACGACACTTCAATCCCACATACTCATCACAACACAGTGTTGACAGTGAAATTGTCCAGACAATGCAGATAGGGCTCCCCTCAGTCTGTTATTGACGCCCACTTACTGTTAGAGGTCCTCAGCAACCCTCTTCCAGCACACACCAACAACATGGATGTGGCTTAGCACATTCAAACCCTGGCATCTCCACTGTGCCCCTGCTTGACAGAGGCACAGCTCACTAGCCTCACATGTTGTCTTATGTGACCTACTTTACAGTGGCACAGTAGCCTACTGTACTGGTGATGCAGATGCCAAGCACACTCTGGCTAAGCTGTCATTCCCTAGGGCAAACAGCCTAGTATTGACCTCTACACCCATATGTTTAATTGTCAGATGCACAATATCTGTTGCTGTTAGACTGTTTGCATGTCTTTATTGCCATAGCATTCCCTGTTCCTATGAACAACTTGTGTATCTGTGGAAGATGTTTGAATATGAGGGCGATCCACTATATCACTTATGTCTCTGTAGTCATTTACTGTGTGCACTGGGAGGATTGCTGTGTTGTGGTTAGTTCCTGGAATAACACGTACAAATACCAGATATGTGTGACCAACTGCTAAACGGAGATATGGCCTAAGTGTGTAAGCATGCCCAGTTCAGCCTTTCCATGGCATGTTGTCTGACATATGCCTCATTTATCAAAGTGTGCAAGCATGCCCAGTGTGAACTTTCCATATGTTGAACTCTGCAGTCCACCCCATATTTGGGTGGGTGTGAACTTCAACAATATCTCATGTTTATGGTTGTGTGTTGGGTGTCATGTTGTGTACTTACTGGCCAACTGCTTCATGTCTGCCACAACAGGGATTATACTGTGCCTGCAGGGATTGCATGGGATACTTTGCATACACTTGTCAACATCCTTTCATAATGACCTAACACTGTAGTACCGTATAGTGTACTGGTTCAGTACTTTCACTGTGGTGGACAGTATCCTGGGCTTTAGTCCTATCACTGCTTGACGTCTTCATAGTGAGCACAACATACTGTGTAGGGGCCAGTTGTGCACATATGTTGCATTATGTTCAGATATGGACTACCTACACCAGGCTTGTCCAACATTGGTAGTGTATTCCACAACATAGGTGGACATTGGCAAACACTAGCGATGTTCCTTAGGCCATTTCTGATGCAAGTCACAGAGTGTGTTTGTCCTTCGACACACATTGTAACTGGAGTTTGCCATGACATATGTCATGGTTAGTATACTGTGCCTCCGTCTACCTCTGACATAACAGTGATACCCAGGGTTAACCTATCATCTCCCATCCACTCATCAGGATTCCTCTTGAGGGGTGTTGATAGGTGACTCTCTGGTTAACCTGTACTGGGAGTTTACTCAAGAGTGGGGGTGGCTTTTGTTTTATGGATCATTCAGTGCAGCTTGTCCTATGTATGTCAGTGCTGGGGTTCAGGTCTCTCATGTGCATAGCTCACTGCCATTCAGATTGTACAAGGTGCAGCATGTTCATTGATTCCAGCTTGGACATGGCTTCATATATCAGGCACAGCTTGTCTCTGGGTGGGCAGTATGGCAGTGTGTGGAGCTGCAGTTTGTTTAATCAGGCAACACATGGCATCTGTTCATGCTCTTTGCTACTCCTGGTGAGGTACTGTTGTGGACTTTACAGTTGATGGTGGTGTCTGCTGAGGTATATCTCCCACAGGGGCTATTGTAGTCAATTGTGACGCTGATGAAGGATGACCGCAGAGCCACAGTGACCTCCCCTTATCTAGATCTGACAACCTTCATGATTGGGTGGGTATATGGTATGTTTCTGCGAACACTACAGCCACATGTTTGTCCAATGCAGGATATCTATCACCTTGTGTCACCAGGTCTCTCATTACATGTTAGGTACATAATGGGTTAACACCTGTGTGGTAATTGGTGGGCACTTAGTGTATATCCATGGTGGTTGTCTATACACATTTCTGCAATTAGCTTGCTGACATGGCTATGGCTCCAGTTGTCTGTTTCTATGTGGCACTTTTGTGGGTTGCTTGTGTCAGCTGGGGGTCAGATGTGGTGGGCAGTTTGTACTCCTCTGCATACATCTTCAGTCACAGTCCTTCCATGTTGGCCTGTACCTATGGGACATATATACGGAACGGGGGAGGTCCCAGGACCAAGCCTTGTGGGATGCCACTCATATCTGCTTTGTAGTCTGATATGGATGCAGCATGTCTGACCATGTCAGTTCTGTCCTTGGTCTGGTTTGCAACCCCTCTACTGACATAGGGGTTTATATTTAAGCTAGTGAACATATCCATACTGAACTTGTAGGGTATTGTCTGGAAGCATTTGCACGGTCCAGCTATGCTGTGTGGACCACATTGCCCTCATCAATGACCTTAATGACTGTTTCAAATGAGTCAAACATGTTTAGGGGCAGGATCTGCACTTCCGACAGCCACACTAGGTAGGGTCCGGTGTCAGTAGGACCCCGATAGCTTTATGTCTGCAGTACATACTGATTCTTTCCATAGCTGTGCAGACCAAGCTTGTCAGGATCCTGGGGTGGTAGTTTCCAGTATCCATTCAGGCAACACCTTTGTTGTGAAGGACCACTGTTGTTGTACACTGCTCCTTGGGTACATATCCTGTGGTAAGGCTGACATTGGGCAGTAGTGTGATTTGGCATTCCATTCTTCTTGGAGTCCATGTTGGCCTCAGCCCAGGACACCATCTCATACCTTTGCTGCTGTTTGTTTTGCTTTTTAGATGATGGCTGTTACCTCAGCATCTGCAATGTCAGGGGGCCAGCAGTCTGCTGGGATAGATATTTTGCATTCTGGGGGGGGGGTTGCACTGCACCTGTCAGGTTGTATGTTGGCAATATGTGTGTGTGTTTGGTATGTTGTTTGTAATATCTGTGTGATTCGGAGCATATCTGTGAATTCCCAACATGGTTCCTACCATCAGTTGAGTAAGCCTTGTGATTATCCTTAGTGTCCTGTACAATTTGTATCTTCATAGGTTCATAGGTTCATACTAGGCTATCCACCCTAGGGCATTAGTAAGCCTAGCCAGAGTGTGTGTGTCTTTTGCCGCCCCTTGCTATGTGAATATTATGGCCATTTATGATTTTCTTTACTGTGCCTCTGTCTGGACGTGACACAGTGAAGACCCCCAGTGTACATCTACGATCATCCATCCACTTGGCAATATTCCTGTTGAGGGGTGTCAGTGAGGGGCTCTGCCTAACATGGATTGGGATCCTGTTCCATGGTGTGGGGAGCCTCTGGGTTATGTATCTGTCCCTCCAGCACATCCTATTTCATTATGTGTTGAGGATGACATCTGTCACTCTCACAGCTCCAATGGCTTTGATTTCCTGGGGTGGAGCATATCCATTACTCCTGTGTTGGACATGGCCTTGTACAACAGACATACAATGCCTCTGTGTAGGCAGTCTGTGACTGCATTCAGCTGGGGTGTCTACAGCCAGGCAGCATATGACATATATTTGACACCCTTTATCCTCTTGGTGAGGTACCTTTGAGGTCTTCCTAACCGCTGCAGATGTCAGGTACGGTACATCCCATATGAGTCATTGTAACAGATTATGGGTCTGATAAGGGAACAGTACAGGGGCACAGTGACCTCTGTTGATGTAGATGTGAATCCTTTCATGATACGGTGTCCAATATAGACGATCTTCCTAGCCACATTGGCATTGTAAGTGTCACATGACAGGTTACTGTCGACTTGTGTCCCTAGGTCCCTGATTACTCCTTGCATACATAATGGTTTACCACCTATGTGGTAATTTGTGAGTACCTTGTTTGGTATTTGGTGGGACATTCATACTGTCCAGTGTCTTCAGGATGTCTGGGTGGGGTTCCTGTGTGTGAGAGTGTGGTCTGCCACATGCTACAGACTGTACAGCAGTTTTTACTACAGTTAGGTGCACATGGGTCGTCTCTACTGCTTCATGCATTGTCATTTACCTGGCTGTATGGGTGTCTGTGCTGCATATGGATACTCCTCCTCCTTTGATGTTTTGGTCCAGTTGTTGGGGCCATAACGCATGATATGTGGTATAACCTGGTAGTGCTGGTGTGCTGTCAGTAGGCTTGCAGCAGGCTTCTGTCACTGCACAGACATCGATGTTCTCCATACTAGGAAGTGCCTCGGGAGCATGCATATTGCAGTTTACATATCTGGCATTGGTCAGCATTACCCTTATATTTCTTGCCACTTATGTTTTCTAGGGGGGTGGGTTAGTCTTTTCGGCCTTGCCTACGTACGGCTCTATGGAGGTGGAGCTCCAATGGCTTTGATTTCCTGGGGTGGAGCATATCCATTACTCCTGTGTTGGACATGGCCTTGTACAACAGACATACAATGCCTCTGTGTAGGCAGTCTGTGACTGCATTCAGCTGGGGTGTCTACAGCCAGGCAGCATATGACATATATTTGACACCCTTTATCCTCTTGGTGAGGTACCTTTGAGGTCTTCCTAACTGCTGCAGATGTCAGGTACGGTACATCCCATATGAGTCATTGTAACAGATTATGGGTCTGATAAGGGAACAGTACAGGGGCACAGTGACCTCTGTTGATGTAGATGTGAATCCTTTCATGATACGGTGTCCAATATAGACGATCTTCCTAGCCACATTGGCATTGTAAGTGTCACATGACAGGTTACTGTCGACTTGTGTCCCTAGGTCCCTGATTACTCCTTGCATACATAATGGTTTACCACCTATGTGGTAATTTGTGAGTACCTTGTTTGGTATTTGGTGGGACATTCATACTGTCCAGTGTCTTCAGGATGTCTGGGTGGGGTTCCTGTGTGTGAGAGTGTGGTCTGCCACATGCTACAGACTGTACAGCAGTTTTTACTACAGTTAGGTGCACATGGGTCGTCTCTACTGCTTCATGCATTGTCATTTACCTGGCTGTATGGGTGTCTGTGCTGCATATGGATACTCCTCCTCCTTTGATGTTTTGGTCCAGTTGTTGGGGCCATAACGCATGATATGTGGTATAACCTGGTAGTGCTGGTGTGCTGTCAGTAGGCTTGCAGCAGGCTTCTGTCACTGCACAGACATCGATGTTCTCCATACTAGGAAGTGCCTCGGGAGCATGCATATTGCAGTTTACATATCTGGCATTGGTCAGCATTACCCTTATATTTCTTGCCACTTATGTTTTCTAGGGTGGTGGGTTAGTCTTTTCGGCCTTGCCTACGTACGGCTCTATGGAGGTGGCAAAGGCCTTATCCAGTATCCAGGTGCCCAGGGGTAACAGGTGCAAACCATCCCTGGAACAGCAGCATGGCTTGTCATGCATGACATCTCAAGCAGACAGACATTAGACCCTCTTGGACTGACAGCTGTAATTGTGCCACCTGTTAAAGCTGATCATTCTGTGATTGTACTGTGGCATCATTCTTGGTGAGGGTTGGATGCTGCAAATGGCCAGTGTCATACCGGCCTGGAGTACGTACTCAGAGAGCTCATCCATGTTTCTTTTCATGTAGTCCAGGGAGGTACATCTCAGGTCATTCACACCAGCATGGACAATGGGTGCATCATATTTCTGATTGCTTTGGGGTGACCTGCGTACTTGTGTTATGTGGCATATTGTGGCAGCCTACAGGCAGCTTACTGTACCCTTTCCCTTGTTCAGTCTGGTGAGTGTGACAGCAGTGTGTCTGCCTATAGTGTCACCTATTACAACTGTATCAGGCATGCTGTTTCTCCTTGTGGCCTGTGACTGTTTGGCACACCAGCTTTGTGTACTATGTGTTGCATGTGCTATGATTGGAGGTTGTGGTTGCCTGGGGTCTGCTTTGGAGGCCTCTGTTGGTGTGGTGTGTTTGTAATTAGGGCCTCTGGGAATGTTTTTCTGTGTTTATGTGTTTGGTTTACAGTTGTGATAGGTCTATGTGGGACTGGGTTTGTGGTGTATGTGGTTACCTTCTCCTCCTGACTAGTTTTGACAGTACTGAGTTGGGGGAGCTCAGCCTCCGGTTTGGATAAATGGTTGCATCTCTCACATATATTTGTATTTATTGGGGGGAGTTGTGGGTTGTCTGTGTACTTGGGGCAGGTGTCACATTGCCTCTGGATTCACAGATTCTACTTGTTGTGGCTGGCCTTAGTGGATTGTATGTGTGGACATATTTTATTGCCATACTACTGATCAGTGATTACTTTCCTTTTTATGTTTGCTCTCTCATGTAGTAGCTTCCTCATTCTCTTGCATGGTTTGGTAATGGCTGGAGTCCAGCATGCCAGATGCCTGCGTGTATGGCATTGTGTGTTGTTGTTATTTGTGATTGCATAATCCAAACATTCCTGGCTGTGTTCATGGAATGCCTGTATAACATGTTCTGTGGTGTGTCCCATATTCTGCACCTGCACAGGGCCTTTCATGGATTCCACATCGGTTTGGAGGGGTGCAACTTATGCTTTACACATGATTTTCACTGTGGTTTTCTGGCCAACGACTGTGGTCAGGATGTGTATATCCGGTGTGATTACTCTATGGTCTGGTCTTACCAGTGAGGGATACACTTCTCATCTTGCCATCCAGTACGCATGTTGCTGATTATCACATCCAGTATGCTTACCCCTCTTGTGGGAGTGGTACGTTGTTCCTGGGCATTTTGGTTTATGGATTCTGGGAACTTTTCTCCTACTGTGTTGGTGATAGTATAATGCTCCCAGTGTATGTCTGGGTATTTTCAGTCACCCAATATAATGTGGTTTGGGGGGCTTGATATATTCATGTATTCCAACATAGGCCAGGTGCAGTTCCTGGTGTTAGGACAGTAGTCTGCAGCAGGCTATATACTGGGAGGCGGTTTTAGCCATTGGTATTTGACCATGGCTAATCCATGCTGCTTCTTGTTGTGGTACCAGCATGGGGGTGTGGTTATCCTTGACAGTTATTGCTAGTCACCCTCCTTTTGTAGCTTGTTCCATGTTTTGAGGCTGTACAGCACAGTATGAGGTGTAACCTGGTAGTGTTAGGGTGCTGATGTGAGCCTTGACCCAGTTTTCTATAATAGGACTGATATCAACATTCTCCATACTGTGTGCGTTTACACTGCACACATCTTGCTGTTTAGACTTCTGGCATTGGGTAGCATTACATCTAGGTTCCTATCCCTTGTGGTACCTATGAAGGTGGGTTTGTGTTTTGAGACTTACCTATTCAGGGCATGCTGTGGGTACTGACAGCCTTTGCCAGTATCCATGGGGCCTGGACTGATAGGTGCACGCCACCCCTAGCAGGTGGTGCATCATGTCATGCCCAGCATGTCTTCCCAGGCTGAAACACATTGGCTCCCCTTTGACTAACTGCATTACTTCAGCCAGTTATTGCAATTGATCATCCCATCGTCATTTTGTGGCATGATGCTTGGTGAGGGTAGGATGTTAGTCAGGGTCCTCAGGTGTGCATATAGTACATGGTGTTACATTACTTAACACATGACATTCATGCCTCGGGTGGTGCTGCAGGGCTGCCTCTGTCGGATGCACATATTACACTCCCTGTACATGTTTGCAAGCAGGTCATATCATTTTAGGCATCCCTGTTATTATCTGAGTGAGTCAGAGGGGGTATCATTCCTAGGGTTCCTACTGAGCCAGTGTATGTGCTATGCGTTGCCTCTCTGCCAAGGCCAGGGCATACTGGGCACACCTCCTTCTGCCTACTGGGGCAGGCTCAGGTTGTTCCTCCTCCGAGTCACGCTCTTCCTGTGATGGCCTTGGCAATGGTGGGGGGCTGTTTGGCCCAGCACTGTGCTGGTCTTGCTGCAGCTGTTTTTGCAAGATCATATTATGTAGCATAGCACATACCATGACAATTTGGGTAAATGTAGTTGGTGAGTACTGCAAGGCTCCACCAGATGTGTCCAGACACCAGAACCGTGACTTGAGCAGCCCAAACACACGCTCTATTACATTACGTGTTTGTGCGTGTGCCTCATTATGGCATTCCTGTTCAGGTGGGTGTGCGTTTCTGATGGGTGTCATCAGCCATGGCTCCAGTGCATAACCTGCATCCCCCACTAGGTGTCCGTGTGAGATGTCCCCATTGGCAAATGTCTGGTACAGCTGCGTCAAATGCCAGATGTGGGAATCATGGTAGCTCCCAGGGCAGCCAGCACACACATTCATCATTATGCCCTGGGCATCACACATGACCTGGCAGTTGATGGAGGGGAAGCCCTTGCGGTTAATGTAGGCCTTACCCCGCTCAACGGCTGGTGCTTTGATGCGTATGTGCGTGCAGTCTATTGCACCCACTACCTCAGGGTATTCCCCTATTTGCTGGAAGAGACGTATATTGCTGGCCAATACCTCACGGGCATTGGGGAAATATACATGATCACCAACATGCGCTGACATGGCATCCAGGAACTGGTGCAGTACCCTGGAGGCTGATGCCTGTGATATCCCCATCATATCACCAGTTGGTCTGTGGAAGGTACCTGTTGCTAGTATTCTTAGGCCAACACATACCTTGGTTTCCACTGGGATGGGTTCCCCTCTGTTGGTTCTGTGTGTGAGGCGTGGCCTGCACAGCTTGACTATTTGCTGCAGGAGCTCTCTGTCCACTCTATAGTGCTCTACTATCTCCGGCTCATGTAACCCGTGGTAGGTGACCCTGGGCCTGTACACTCTTCTCCGTCTCCTCACTGTGGGTTGTCTGTCACCATCTGCATTGTCACCACCCTCAGCAAGTCGCCTATGTCTCATTATGACAGCTATGGCAGCCCCTAGCATTTCTGCTCTGAGTTCAGCTTTTTCAGTTTTCACTTCTAATAGCTTACTCCTGTCTTGCAGTGTCTCTTGAGAGAAACATCCTGCACTGCTGTTTGCAGAGTTTTAAGTGCTGGGCTGGGCTAGCTAGTATTTGGCCTGTGTAATTGCCTGCTTCTAATTGTTTTCACCTGCTAGTTCCAGCAGTATTCCCTGCTAGCTTCCTAATAATTCTGTTGCTTCCTTTTTCCTTTCAGGGGGGAGCAGCGTGCATACCAGCAGAAACACGCTCACAGTGGCTTACACGCGCGCACACATGCTTACATGGTTCAGGATCTGTCTATTCGGGTTAAAACGTGCGCACACCAGTGCAAACAGTGTTACAAATCTACCAACACGCTCCCACATGCTCAGTCTGCCTTACACACGCACACACTGCCCTACTCACGCTTCATGGCGCGCACACATACGCATGCATGCCCAGCAAGAAACTTTGGTGTAAGTAACAGTGTACACCTTCCATTTCTTGACTTTCCTATGCTTATCTTGTGGCACTCCTCTTTCCATGATCTGTGTCTGTCATATGTCATGTAACACTGACCTCCAATGAACTGCATTTCTTTCTACCGTTCCCCCTGTGATGTCACCTATCTCCTACTCTATTCCTCCCCATTATGTATATCTTACACTACTCAGACTGTGCTCATTTGCTATGTGACTGTGGGATTCAGTATCCTAACCCTCATTTACATCAGATTGCCTACTAATGCTTAGTTACATGTCTTAGACTCAGCTTCCCCCCTTATCAACCAATACACGGTGGCCATGTTGTTTTTGGTCTGCTGGTCCCTGCATTGTCATTCCATGTATTGCATAAAACCCACATTTGTGGGTTTATAACCTTTATTTTTATGTTTTATACAGCACAGCTCGTTTGTGCGGGGCTGCGCTGAGTTTAAACATTGGCGATTGCCGAAAAAAAAAATATATATTTGTTTAATATTTGCATCAGGGTACCTTGCCAATGGCCACATATTTGGCCAATGGCATGCTGCCTGACACATATGCACCCTTTATTTGGAGCTGACATGGCTCTATTGTGTTTTTTGCAGAAACGTACTCAATTGTTAACTGAGTACATTTCTGCAGCTAACACGACTCTTACACGGGCTGGTTTCTGCTTCGTGGATCGCTAATATACCTCATTTGCATACCTTTTGGCTGCAAGTGAGGTATTTAGCATATCCACGCCCAGTCCGTGTAAGAGACATTTTAGCTGGTCTCTTACTCGGAGTTTCGGGCTGTTCCTGGATTGCGAGGCTTGCATGGAGTGTTACACGTCTCTTACACTCCGTGCAAGCCTTCGTGAATCCTGCCCAATGACTATTTAGAACAAAAACTAATTATGAAAGAATTGATTGAAATTCTAAAGATATTAACATGAATTCTGCACAGGACTAGATTGAATTGAATATGGCACATATAAAGAAATGAAGGTGTGGCAAAAACTAATATTTATAGAAGTTACAAATGAATGGTTAGAAACTGGTATTAAAGAGAAAGAGATATGTACAGGAGTTATAACATTTATATTTAAATATGAAATAAAGAGGAGATAAAAAATTGGAGACCTATAACATTGAATAATATGGATTTTAAAGTTTTTATAAGAATAATAACAAAAAGGTTACAAAAAATGGATAGAATATATAACCAAAATGTATTTGGAAGAAAAGGAAAAGGAAGTCAAGAGTTACTATGGATAATAAGAGAAATAATTGATATCAAAAAGAAAAATGTAGACATGAAGGTTATGATTGCGGATATAAGTAAAACCAATGATAATACTAATCATGCACCTCCTTTTTATATAACATGTCCATGCCCCATAAATGACAACCAACCCACATCCATCATATCCCCCTACCTTTTCTTCATCAACAACTATCTCCTTTTCCTACAAACTTATGTCCATCCACAGCTATTCTTCTCCAACCCCAATTAAAACTACTCCAACACACTATCTGACTTTTAAACCAGACACTAAGCACTCCAAATACCTCTTCTCCCACATCTGTCAACTCATTACCATCCTTCTTTCTGGCAACATTCACCATAACCCTGGCCTCTCTCCTCCTCACAACTCAAAATCACCCGTAGTCACCCCCCCCCCCCAAAAAAAAAAAACCTTTTTTTCACTATAATAAATGCTAAAAGCTTATGTAATAAAATCCCTAACTTCCATGCCTGGCTTCACCAAAATCAACCAAACATTCTGTCCATCTCAGAAACCTGGCTAAAATCCCATATAAAATTATCCCTCCCAATTACTACATCATTAGGAAAGACAGGACCCATAAGAAATGTGGTGGGGTAGCACTCCTCTATTCCTCCTCCCTTTCAGTTATTCCCTATACTAATCCCATTCCCCAATATGCCAATGCCAAACTAACTTTAGCCCTACTTCAGATAAACAAAAATATATATGCATAGCCACTCTCTACATACCTCATAGAGACAACATCCCCATTCTCAAGGATATCCTCTCCTCGTTCTCCTCTAACATCAGCCATGAGACCATAATCCTTGGTGACATTAATATTAACTGGACCTCCATTCAATCTCCCACAGGCTCCATAAATCTTAACCTATATAACTTCCCACAGCTAATCAACCCCATTACTAGATTCTCCAAGGACTAATCCTCCTGTATTACCTTTGACTGGATTCTAGTTTCTCACCCTCATTATATCTCTGAT
Organism: Protopterus annectens; assembly: GCF_019279795.1. Lineage (NCBI taxonomy): Eukaryota > Metazoa > Chordata > Ceratodontiformes > Protopteridae > Protopterus > Protopterus annectens. Next base: position 988,315,296 of record NC_056729.1, read on the forward strand.
AGTGGTACCCTGCCCAACTCTCTTAGTGATCACCTTCCCTCTTTCATTCATTGCTTCCCCTCCCCTCCTACCTACAACTATCCCATACCAACATCTCTATATGCTGCCTAAAGAATTTCTGTTCTAACACATTCTCCAACTCTCTAAAACACATAAACTGGAGCCCACTAAAAACCCTCTTATTAGACAATGCTGTTACCTACTTCAATACTACATTCTTAAACATATTAAGTACTTTTGCACCCTCTAAAACCAAACAAATCAAAATTAACACTGCTCCATGGTTAACCAAAAAAAAAAAAACAACCTTCATGCATCTATGAGACAAAGCCTGTAAACACTACCAGAAATATAACATTCCCTCCTCCCTGAATGATTTTAAACTACTTCATAACAAAGTTAAAAAAACCTTTTGTGTCCAACCACAAATCCTATTTCTCTATCTCTTCCTCCACAAATGCTACCAGCTCTCATCTCCCTCCTTTCTCCATCAAACCCATCCCTACCTCTATCAATAAAAAACTCCTTTTAAACTTGAAACCTTGCTCTAATGCATCTGATGACCTCTGTTCCTACTTTCTAAAAATAGCTGCTGAAGCCATTGCTTTCCCTATCTCCATTTAAATAAACCATTCAGTCCAAGAAATCTATGTTCCCCAACTCTGGAAAAAGGCCTCTATCATTCCCATTCATAAAGGGGGCAACAACAGCAATATTCCCAATTTTCACCCTATTGCCATCTTATCCCCTATCTCTAAAATACTACAAAAATGCATTCACCTACAACTTTTACCCTTCTTTATAGATAACCATCTGCTTACCCCCACACTACATGGGTTCAAACCTGGCTACAGTACTACCACCACTCTCCTCTCCTTCCTTGAAACCATCAACAAAGCTTGCAACTCTGGTTATCTAGTGTCTACCCTCCTTCTGGACTTATCTAAGGCCTTTGATACTATGTCTCATAATCTTCTTCTATCCAAACTCTCTAATATTAATTTATCCATCTCTTCTATCAGCTTGTTCATTAGTTACTTCTTCAACAGACAACAAGCTGTCAAATGGGAAAAAAAACACCTCCTCCTTCCTTAACACTCCTACAGGTGTATCTCAGGGTTCCATATTAGGTCCCTTACTGTTCAACATTTTCATTAATGACTTCCATCAGTCCATCCCTAATGCTAAACTTATCCAATATGCAGATGGCTCTACAATCATCTGCTCTGCCACCTCCATCTCCTCACTCTTAAAATTAACCCAAGAGGCCTTCTCTTCCACTGAGTACTGGATGTTAGATAATCATCTAGCACTCAATGCATCAAAAACTAAACTTATGTTATTTACTTCCTCTAAAAACACCACTATAGATGAGATCTCTTTCTCTGTTACCAGTCAAAACAATACCTCTCTCAAGATTATACCCCATGCAAAACTTTTAGGTGTCCTCATCAATGAACAGTTTAAGTCTGACATCCACATACAAATGAATATCAAGAAAAAACACAAGAAACTTGCCATGCTTTACCGCCATAATCACTACCTCACTCCCTCTGCTAAGACTGTTCGCTCGGCTACATACCTCATTCCTTCCCTCTTATATGGTGCCCCACTTCTTACTAACCTACAATCTTCCCTAAAGACAAAGTTATTTTCCTGAAACAATAAAATTTCCAAGTTTCCTACAGGCTGCAAATCCTTCACCCACCAATGTAATGCCCTTCACAAACTGAATTGGCTAGAACTCCCCAATTAATTTACCTTTATTCAACTCACTCTTGGTCACACACTAATCTTCCATCCATCACTCTGTCCCTCTCTTGCCTCTTCTCTTAAAATGCACCTACCCAATAGACATCTGAGATCCAATAACCAGAATCTGATCAAATTACACAAGCCGGCTCATCCACAGGGCAAACAACTGTTATCCTTTTCGCTAGCATGGCTTTGGAACTCCCTGCCTCCTCTCATTCGCACCACCCACAACCAGTCTACCTTTAAAACCTTGCTTCACTCCCATCTCATATCCCTCTGGGAATGTTCCTGCTCTCACTCCACATAACTGCCTTTAGCATTATACCCTGTTTCCCACTCTTCCTCCCTCTCTCTTCGCACACCTCTCACTAAGCTACCATAACTTATATCCACCTTTCTCCCCTGCTCTTTACATTCCTCATACACTACTTCTTCATACTATTATCTCTCTTCTTAGTTCAACATTTAACTCCTACTGTCCCCCCTCTGTACCCCTGACATAACTCTCATATGATACCATGCACAGCTCCTTTGCCTTTACTGTTATATTAACACCGTACAAACAAAGGTATTTATAAATATTTGTAATATTTGAAGTAAGAGGAGATAGAAAAGTACAAAGAAGTAGTGTATGAGGAATGTAAAGAGGAGGGGAGAAAGGAGGATACAAGTTATGGTAGCTTAGTGACAGGTGTGAGAAGAGAGAAGGAGAAATTTACTAATATTTTTTTTCAAATGTTTAAAATTTTTCAGTTTTTCTTTTACATTTTCTTCTGTAAACTGTATTTTAATACTGTATTACTCATTTGTTAATGATTTATCTAAATTGCATAAGGTCTTATAGGTTCATAGGTTCATAGGTTCATACTAGGCTATCTGCCCTAGGGCATTTATAAGCCTAGCCAGAGTATGTTTGGCTTTCGCCACCCATTTTAAATTAATTTTGCTATGCCCTTTTTCGAGGTTAGTATACTGTGCCTCTGTCTAACAGTGACACAGAAGTGATACCCGGGGTAAACCTACGATCTCCCATCCACTCATTAAGATTCCTCTTGAAAAGAGTCAATGAGGGACTCTGCCTAACCTGGACTGGAATTTTATTCCAGAGTGAAGGGAGCCTCTGGGTTATGAATCTGTCCCTCCAGCATGTCCTATTTATTTCAGTGCTGAGGTTCAAGTCTGTCGAGCGTGTAGCTCGATGGGATTTGGATTTTTTGAGGTGCAGCATGTCCCTTAATTCCGGGTTGGACATGGCCTTATATGTCAGGCACAGGTCACCCCTGAGCAGGCGGTATGCCACTGAGTAGAGCTGGAGTTTCTTTAACCGGGCAGCATATGGCATCTGTTTGAGCCCTTTGATCCTCTTGGTGAGGTACTTTTGGGGTCTTTCCAGTTGCTGCAGGTGTTTGGTAAGGTACATCCCAAAGGGGCATTGTACTCAATTATGGGCCTGATGAGGGATGAGTAAAGAGGCACGATGACCTCCCCTAATCTAGATGTGAATCCCTTCATGATTAGGTGGGCTATATAAAATGTTTTTCTAACCACTTTGGCCACGTGGTTGTCAAATGAGAGATTGCTATCAACTTGGGTCCCCAGGTCCCTAATTACTTCTTCTGTACTTAATGGATTACCACCTATGTGGTAATTTGTGGGCACTTTGTTTTTGCCAAAGGGGATGACTATACACTTTTTGGCGTTTAGCTTGAGGCCATGGCTCTGGCACCAGTTGTCTGTTTCTACGAGTCCCTTTTGGAGGATGCTTGTGTCAGCTGGAGAGTCGATTATGGCGCCCAGTTAGCAGTCATCTGTGAACTTGGTCAGCCACAGTCCTTCCGTGTTGGCCTGTACCTCCGGGAAATATATACCAAACAAGAGAGGTCCCAGGACTGAGCCTTGTGGGACGCCACTTGTAACTGGTTTGGAGTCTGACATGGCTCCAGCAATTCTAACCATGTGGGTTCTGTCCTTGAGCCAGTTTGCAACCCATCTAGTGACATAGGGGTTTATATTTAAGCTGGTGAGCTTATCTATAATGCCCGAGTGGGGTATTGTATCGAAGGTTTTTGCGAGGTCCAGATAGGCTGTGTGGACCACCTTCCCTTCGTCAATGGCCTTGGTGACTATTTCAAAGAAGTCAACCAGGTTTAAGAGGCAGGATCTGCCCTTAACAAAGCCAAACTGGGTAGGATCCAGTGTCTGTAGGCCCCCAATATCTTTATTTATGAGGTCCATGATGATCCTTTCCATAGCTTTGCAGACCAAGCAAGTCAGGCTTATGGGGCGATAGTTTCCAGGGTCCGTTGAGGCACCACCTTTGTGGAGAGGGACCACTGTTGCTGTACGCCACTCTTTGGGTACATATCCTGTAGTAAGGCTGAGATTGAACAGTAGTTTTATGTTTGGGTTTAGCTCTTCTTGGAATTCATGTAGGACACAGCCTGGGACACCGTCTGGTCCCATTGATGCTGTGTTTTTTGCTTTGGAGAGGGCGGATCCCACCTGAGCATCTGAGATGTCAGGGGGGCAGCACTCTGCTGGGATAGATATTTGCCCTTTGGTGGGGAGGGGGGGAGAAGTTTGCGCTGAACCTGTCAGCTAGGATGTTGGCAATGTCTGTGGGATCAGTGCATTTTTTGTCATTTTGGACTAATTCTGAGCATATCTGGGAATTCCCACCCAGGTTCCTAACATAACTAAAGAAAGCCTTGTGATTATCCTTAGTGTCCTGTGCAATTTTTCTCTCGAAGCTGGCCTTTGACGATTTTATGAGTGCCCTTAGTTTTTTGCTAATACTGATCAGAGATGCCTTCCCTTTTTGGGATTTTGCTCTATCGTGTAGTAGCTTCCTCCTATGTCTATAATGTCTTACGTCTGTATAATCCCCGGATTCATGAAGCTCGGAGCAAGGCCGGTGTAAGGCCTGCGCCGGCCGTGCAGAGCATATATGGTGTAGTAGCGCCATATGCATATTAATGAAGGTGCGCTGCCACCACATCCACATGCATAGGACACGTGCGCGAGTGCATGGGGCGTTACTAAGCTGCACCCGGAGGCGTGTCAATGTCGGCTGGCGATGAGCAACCTAAACTGCTGAATATTATAGCCTGCCTGCAATAGTAATCGCACCTATCAGTGTCCGTGGATAATGAAACGTATGCAAAGCATGCAAGACAGTTCCCGGCCACACAAAATGGAGAACCAAACAGAAATGCACGCAACACAATATGAGTTTCCGTCCATGGAACAAATGATATTTAAAATTGTGTGTCCGTAATGTACTGCACTGTCAGTAGTTATACCCAGTGGAAGTGAAGCGCATCATGTCAGCGCGCCGCCAATACACACGTCTAGCCCCATGGATATGGTCACCAGCAGTCCCACAGTGGTAGTGATAGTACACAGCTGGGCAGTTGTGGCTATATAACAACCGTTAAGAAACCTGACAGTCCAAATTGTATACCAAACACACACAAACATATGTATATTAAAATGTGCTATACACATGAACGTAACCGTCACATACACATAGGATGCTATATGCGGAACCGGGATATCCAAAAGCAGAACCCATGCATGCAAATGCAATACGCAACAACCCCTGTATAGCACATAAACCGCACCCATGTCCGAATGTCCACCAAATCCAGCTATCAGCCTTGCGCAGCCGTACACCTACATATAGCAAGTATTCCCCATATGTAATAGGAAGTATCGTCCTAGGCAGTGTCAGGATTGCAAATATGTATCCCACGTTTGTAAACATCCCATCACAGTTACGCAAATCCAATTGCCCAGGCGTTCATGTTTCGGCAAAATGTGTGTACATCCCGCGTGGGATAAGTAACCTGCTGAAACCTCAGAGTTGTTTACACGCCACAGTGTCCAGTACTGTACACATCTGGACAAAACATGTATGTGTAGTCACGGTACTGTTCAGTTTCTACACAGACATGCAAAACATACTACGCAGGATGGAACAGCTGTCCACCATGCAGGTCTCCCCACTAGGGTTGCCACCTGTTCAGATGCCCAAGGTGGGACATCCCTTGTAGAAATGTGAGAATTTGCAGGATAAAACATACCCCCGGCCAGTGCAAAGGACAGAATTACACTTGTATGCCAAGATAAAAGCTTATTCCATAGCATTTGAATAGCTTATGCTATCCCAAATAATAGTTATGTGTTGCAGATACAAAATACCTGTATCATGCAACTAGTAAAGAAAATAAGCAATATATATTTGTCTTAAAATCACAGGACATTTGCCATGTCTTAGGTTTCGTTGCAGGACACAACTGTCCAAAGTGGGACTTCCCCTCGCAAAGAGGAACAGGTGGTAACCCTACTCCCCACTGAATTATCGATAGTATATATTCAACTCAATTACATACCGACACCACCTCTCAACCTATTACAGCAACAAAATCTGGACAAAGCCTAAAAGGATGGGTGGACAAATAGGGACAGATGTAATTACTGCTCTCACAAACTTCGAAAGTTTACAGAATAATAGTATGTACATAAGCATGAAATGTTGTGAATGATGTGGGGTAGTCCCCAGTATTACAGAGGTCCGTACATTTATACTGTAACAAACCGTCACATATGTTGACTGTACTACTGCATACCTGTAGTTAATTCATAGTTAAGTCATGTGCAAAATAATAATCCTCGTAAGAATGAATACAGGAAATAGTCAAATGTGAATGGGAACACCACTCACCGTGGATTATGTATTGTAACCACCCCTACCCATATTATGTATTGCCAACATTATAAGCTGCTGACAGGTGCCCAGACACCTGTGTCTGTAAACACAGATAAAATGTTTAAAATGGACAAACCCTGTCCGTGTGCTTTATCTAACATTTGAACACGGTCAGGGCAGTTCCGTTCACCAGGCGGACAAGCCTAAGCCCAGATCACTACATGAACACCCTGACAATTAAAGACCTGTATGTGTCAGGACTATAAGCCTTGGGGTTCTGAATATCCCTGCAGTGATTAAATATGCAGCTTGGGTCCAGAGCAGTAGGGAATAGGGAATGTGTAACATGTAGTACCGCATTTTTCCCAGCAAGAGAATGGATGCCTGTGTCGTAAGTGAAGTGGTGAGGCATATGTTAATGTAGCTATGTACTATGGGTATTCATATAAATGAGTCAGAACACCAAACGTATAGTGGTTACAGCATCCGGCCAATGTGAATGCAGTCCCGGTTCAACAATGACTACAGCACATATAATGTGAAAGTGTAATGAATGCGTCTGTGCTGTACAGACAGTTAAATATGTAAAGGTGAACGTGTGTTTCGCATACGTCCATTAACCGGATTACAGATAATTTACTGGTAGTGTCACAAGTAATAAAGCCCACGTAAGCACAAAGACTTAGTAAACATATGTAACCCACAATAAGGATAAGCATGTGCGCCTGCGCGTAACCCACAATAAGGAAATGCAAGTGCGCCTGTGCGTGTGTGATCCGCTCATAGCATAGTAAATTAATGCTGTTTCCCCCACGTTAGATATACATGGCTCAAACCTGTTAACCCCGTAAAGTATGAAACCGGACAAAGGCATGCAAACTACCGGTACAAATAGGGACAAACTCCAGATATGTGTCAGAACAAACATAGAAGGTGGATAGAATAACGGGTGTGTCAGTAGCATGGATTCTCTGAAGGGTATGCAGTCGTAACCTGAACTGCTTGCCAGTATTCCCCACCATAAGTCTACATTGCCAGATAGACACAGGTTTATGTAAAACACACCAAAGATAAAGAGGCAACCAGCTGTACACTCTGCGACAATCTGTACAGTAGAAAGGTATGGTATGGATATAGATATATGTGTATACACATAATCCACAGATGTAAACCAAAGCAAGTTATGAAATGAGGATTGTACATGTATATATGTATACACAACAGACATATGTCCCGTAGATATGACATATGTACATAAATAGGCCACGTTATAGCTAATATGGGTAGACAAACAGACATGTACGAAAGGTGAATAAACCGCTGCATTCCAAACCATTGGCCAGAAAGTGACAGTCCAGCAAGATCTACATTTTAAACATGCAGATAGGTGTCCATTGCAGGACCGCAAAAATTGATCCATACGTAGTGTCAACCGACACTGATGCAAAATAAGTGACATCAGCAAATACGATATAGCTGTACATGCAACAGTAGCAGGTGCAAGGGTGATGACACGTCTCGATAGAATGTATGACGTGCAAACTGATATCTGGAGAGTGGGGAGTGCATATAAGTGTCTCCACACTTCAGTACTGCACACATTAAACATGTGTAATGGGTACTGTAGAGGGTTGTCAGGTATGGGAATCATGGGTATGCAGAAATGGGCCTAAGTGTTGTTTGGCAGAGATTTCGTAGGCCCGCCCCGTGGGAGTGATGTGGGTATAGCACACGCCTATATTCTCAGTAATGGGGCAAACCATCCACTGGATATTGCGTAAACCATTTTGGCAATATGTAGGGCCCAATATCAGTGTCATGTAGGCGATTATCATGGATGGACATGCGTACGACCAAGATGGTACCCATAACTGGCAAACTGTCAGAATAACACAGCTGCACTAAGGCATAGTACATGAAATACAAATAGGGACTATATTAGATATACCCCAGACAAAGTCAGAATGTTGTGATAATACTAGCGTAGCCAGGAATATATATGTTATGAGTGTTACTAATCATGTAATGGAAATGTCAGTCACTATTATCTAACCGCACAGTTTGTAATGCCTTGCCAGCAATTTATCAGAAAGGCACATTACTATGACAAATGTAACAAGGGCAAAGGTCAAACGTCAGGGCATTTACTCATAATGTGTACAGGTTAGGGGTATGAAGGTAACCTGTCCAAAATACACGTACAGAACTAGTGATACTAGGTGGACAGGTGAGAAGAAAGACATCAGGACAAATGAGAAAACATGTACAAGTCATACGCATGTACTCCGACAAATGTGAATGACAACGTATGCCCTGTGAATGTCAATGTGGAAGGTTAATAGACACAAAAGTAATGTGTCCCTCAGGGTGTCATGCAGTGTCACCGTAACAATGTCCAGTCCCCCATACTCGTACGTGAGCTCTGCCACTGATGGAAAGCGCAAATACCGGCGCACACATATGGTACATGATAGACCAATTAGTGTGGATAAGCAGCTGTTGGCCTGTGTGAGGAATACAACTGTCTGGGTGGGTGTGTCCTGCAATATAAATGTAATGGCATGTGGCCTGTGATGCCGCCATACAGTGTGTGTGTATTGGTGTCAGAAGGTTGATATCTTGTATCAGACACATACTCCGCAACTGTAGAGATTTACTCAGAATGTGCAGAGTTCTGCCTCATATGTTTGGTGTGTTCCACGTAACATCAGTAACATTCTGGCACATTCCTGATAACTGAAGTCATGAAATAATGACAAACATGTGATTAAGACACCAAATCCGACAGAAAAGCCATACTAATGCAAAATCTATTATTGTGTCAACTATCTACGTTTGTAAGAGCAACATGTCAATACTGCCCCTATGTGTTCCACTATCAGATAAGGCCTTGTCCAGAAATTTGCTCTAGGAGGTGGAGTGGTATGATCAGAAACAGATACATGTGTGAGGAAACAGCAATATCGACTGCAAGATAACGCAGAAGGTTTGAAATGTGCTGCAGTAGGACGTTCAGCACTGTCTGCAGATATGTACTGACATGTCAAATGACACAGCAGTCTACATGAAGTACCTATAGGGCTGTCACCTTTACAAATGATGATAGTGGGACATACCCACAGCCATGCACACAGCACAAATAGACATACACACAGCAAAACTAGGGCATGATACATGAAGCCTCCGGCGTGTACGAGTACAGTGAGAGTACAGCAAGGATAGATGCCTGCCAAGATATACAGCAAACGCCTGTAAGGGCATGTAACTCTGCCCGTAACATGGACACTGCATGGACAATATTGGGATTTGCAACATACCCCATTGGTATGTGAAAGCTATGCAAATATGCGATACATGAAACAGTCAGCTGTCCATGCAAGAGCAGAAAATAGATTTTATATATATATATATATATATATGTAGAGAGAGAGAGATACAGACAGGCAGCTGGAAACACACACACACACCCTTGGAAGGGCCAGGAGTTGAACATACACCTAACTACTTTAACACACTACAGCATTATGCATTTACAGAATGCACTACCAAGATTACTGAACACAGCACTCCCTGAGGCATGCTTCTAGGTGGGTGACATCATCCGCAAAGACAAAGACGCCAATAGGGAATGTATGTGTTGTGAGGCATGTAAAAGCATTACTGTGTCCCCAGGCAGCTGGAAATACACACACTTGGCAGGGCAGGGAGTTGAACATACACCTAACTACCTTATCACACTAAAGCATTACGCATTTACAGAATGCGCTACCGAGATTACTGAACACAGCACTCCCAAAGGCATACTTCTAGGTGGGTGACATCATCCGCAAAGGCAAAGACGCCGATAGGGAATGTATGTGTTGTGAGGCATGTAAAAGCATTACTGTGTCCCCAGGCAGCTGGAAACACACACACACTTGGCAGGGCCGGGAGTTGAACATACACCTAACTACCTTATCACACTACAGCATTACGCATTTACAGAATGCACTACCGAGATTACTGAACACAGCACTCCCAGAGGCATACTTCTAGGTGAGTGACATCATCCGCAAAGGCAAAGATGCCGATAGGGAATGTTTAGAGAGTGAGCAGTCTGAAAGCATATTACTGTCCCAAGGTAGACGTACACAAACACGGCAGTGCTGTCATCGGGCCAACTAAATATCTACGGAGCACTACAACACTAAATAGATACAGGATGCGCCACAGACAGTACACCCTTTGAGAGAGCAACCAGTGTGTTCAATGTAGGCATCCATCGTGACATTGAAAATGGACATTGGTTGCCTGGATGACCACCATGGCTATACAGGATGTCAATGGCCATGCCCACACGCTTAGTCTCACACATCTGTTTGGAATGTACTGTGTGTCATTCTACACAATGGCATACTGGGCATGCTCACACACTTAGCAGTTGCAAAGGGCCATCTTGCATGCATACGGAGTCTAATCACAGAAGGTCGCAGTGTGGAATGTACTGTGTGTCCGTCTACACAACAGCGTACTGGGCATGCTCACACACTTAGCAGTTGCAAAGGGGCATCTTGCATGCACACGGAGTCTAATCACGGAAGGGCGCAGTGTTGAATGTACTCTGTGTCCATCTACACAACGGCGTACTGGGCATGCTCACACAGCAGTTGCAAAGGGCCATCTTGCATGCACACGGAGTCTAATCACGGAAGGGCGCAGTGTGGAATGTACTCTGTGTCCATCTACACAATGGCATACTGGGCATGCTCACACACTTAGCTGTTGCAAAGGGCCGTCTTGCATGCACATGGAGTGTACACACAGAAGGGCACAGTAAGGTATAACTGTCATCACACACAGGGAGGTCACACATGCAGTGACCTGTACACACACAGCTGCCATCACAGCTGTCACAGGTGCAGGTCACACATGTACACACTGCAGTGTACACTGTAGCTGTCAAGTCAGCACCATGTCATCAGTGCAGCACTACACAGCCTTACAGTCCCACAACACCATGTGACACATGACCACTGGGCTGTACAGCGGTGTACACCAGCTGTGCAGAGTACACATGTACCAACAGGGATCCAACAGGTGTTATGCATCACCATGATACCAGTATACATGAATAGGTTGGCTCAACACATACCACGGCCCTTACACAGCTGTGACACCTGACTGTTGCTGTACACCAATGAACACACGTCTGGATATGTCATACATGTGATTGTGTGGATGTGTGCATGGACTGCACACACAACACATACATACATAGCCTTTGATGTACCTCGTGCATAACACTGGCCTAATCAATGCTACACACGCGAATGGAAGGTGGGCCCATGTCTGTTGAATACTCACACTACAGGGGGTAGCAGTGTTGACCGGGACACATACCCTTGTACTGGTCGCCTGTGACACCCATGATATAATATCGCAGTCCATGTGTTATGTATGTCAACACACATGTCCACCAATAGCAATGCATGCAAACATGGCAACAGGAGACACATGTGACATCTGTACTGTACATGCAGCAACCATGCATGTGCAGTGGACGATGTCCGTAACATAGTTGCACCTACCTACGACATGCAGACGCAATGCAGACCCATTATTGACACCTGTATACGGTGACATATTAACAGCACGTATGGAGGGATGTGTGTACATAACGTGGTGAACCACCTGTCTAGATGTATGTGTGCAGGAGGTGGCTCACAGTTGTGTCACACACCATCCTATCATGCCATGTCTAAACAGTACGTTATGTCACTGTTACGTGACGGTGCTGACATAATGCATACACAGCGGTCAGGTGTTAACAACTATATGTCACATGGCACTTGTAACACCTACAACCTCCCGTGTGCATATAGCAGCACATTTGCCAGATATAGCATTGGTACACATACTGCAATCAATACTGCTGCATGTCTATCAAAGGTGTCATCATATGGCAGGTGTATCATTCCCAGCACTGCCATGTGTGTCCGAATGTGTGACCAGGGATGCCACATATCGCGGGGAATATGTCCCAGTTGCTACACATCCCTGTACACCATTGTAGAGATCTGTAAATACGTCAGTGTGGGAAGCATGATGTCGGCCAGTGTGGTGCATCACACACGTTGGCTGTCCGTATACACATGTGTGGTCACCACAGTGTGTGTGTGTCTGTATGTATGTCTGGTGCTTGGTGTGAGGGTGTATGCTAATATACGGTGGGAAATGATCACTAACCCCAAGTGGTGACTAACCCGTAATGGTGATGCATTGCACAACCCTGTTGATGCCGTAGGTCCCAGCCATACTTGCTACCTGTGCATGTCCCTTCTCTGTGACATGTCGTGTGGGTGCATAGTACTGTGAGGGTGATGATCACACAGGCAAGGGTCCCCACCTGCACACTATGGGGTGTGTGTTATAGTGGTGTACACCCCGTGAATGCGGTAATGTTCCCGTACTGTTACAGGATCCTATTGCTGCACAGTGTGGCCTCCAGCTACCAAGTGACACCTCACATCATCATTGGCCAGGCCACTGTGTACAACCCCTGCACCATGTCACCATACCTGTAATGTGTCCTGCTATGTATGTCACGTCTCTGTCCAGTGTAGCCTGTGGCACCAACCACATGCGTCAGGTGCAGTATATGTGCGGACATCTGTGTCATGTTGGTGTGTCCAACAGTCAGGTTGAGGGTACATGCAGCATGCCGATATTGCCAGACGTGCCTGTGAGTAAGCCACAGTTACATGTGGGGGACTGCAAACACTGCTACCTGTAGGCACATGCAAGTACACCATAGGAGGGAACCAGGGTATCACAACCAACATGGTGCTACAGATGTAACCGAGACACATACTGTGAACACATCACAATGCATGCTGCACCTGCACTACATGGTATGACTGGTGCATGTCGACAGTACACAACCTATGTCACATACACATCTCTCAGTATTCACACACAACCACTGCAACATACACATCCCTCACTATGCATACACAGGTAATATTACATACACCTCTCACTATGCTGTTCACCCTGTGCATCAGAATATTTGTGCATAACCCTGCACCGATGGTGTGGAAGACAGGGATGGGGCACAGGTTTCATCATATGCACAGGGTGATATGTTTGCCAGGGGCATAGGCTGCACCAATGGATAACATCATGTGTGTGTGTAAGGGCCGGTGAGTTGACTGGACATGTCTGTGCAGAATGCATGTGGATGTTGTGGAGCCCTACAGTTGTGTTTGCTGTGTACAGTTCTGCCATTTGTGATGCCTACAAGGGGTATAATTCACAGCCCCAGATTGTACAGAGCAGGTTGTACAGCTCACTGTGTCCATCCACAGCCATGTGACCTGTGCCTGCCTGGGGTTGCATGGGCACTACCAGGTGGAGGTACAGAGTGGCTACTGTCCGACGACACATGTCCGCTGGAACCGTGTCCCCACTGAGACCGACCAGGGCCACGTCCACGTAGCCTGCTGTGTCCTGGTGTTGACAGTGCAGCACCAGCTGCACTGCTACTGCTACCGGCACTATGGGAGCGGGCATGTGAGGTGGAACACTCACGTCGACCTACACTAGGTGGTGTTGCTGGCCTACGTCCACGTGGCCTATGCCTCACTCCTACCAGGTGTTCCAGCACAGACAGCTCCTGCTTGTGGATTGCCATGCCTTGGTCAAGGATTCCAACCATTTCACCTAATCGCCTATCCAGAACATTAGCAATCTGCTGTTGAGCATTTGCCAATGCCTGGATGTTGTCATTTAGGGTATGGATAGCAGCCCTCTTCAGCCTCTGCCCTTCTCTGTTCTGCCATTCAGCATGTGCCTGTGCTGCCATTACAGTCTGGAACATGCGTCTGGTGATACCAGCTGCTGCACTCTGTCCTGCAGGTGCATGTCTGCCAGAGGTCCTCCTATGAGCAGCACCGGCCACATGCCTGTGTGGCACATCTGCAGTCATTACACTGACACCATGGTGTGTAGACACACCTTCTGTAGCCACCACACGTTCCTGTTCCACGCTAACAGACGCTGACTGTTCTTCCTCTATCGCCACTGGTGATGCGGTATGTGTTGGCAGCAGAACTGTGTGCGGGGAAGAGGGGGACATAGCTGGGATGGTAACCATTGGCACAGATTCAGCCCCTGACAACCCTGCCTGTACCTCATGCATATGTTCATCACCGCTAGTATCTGTGGGGACACTAACATCAGACATCAGATGGACCGCAGGAGGGTAACGCACCTACATCACCTGTGAATGCAAAAAATACTGTAAAGTGCAATAGACACACACACACACACACACACACACACACACACACACACACACACACACACACACACACACACACACACACACAGACACACACACAAAAGCAGACACAGACACAGACACACACACACAAACACAGACACACACAGACACACCATGCATGTGATTTGTCAGATGGCATGCAGCATGCCTGCGATACAGCAGAGGGCATGCAGCTCAGACATTAATAGTGTTAGTAAGCATACCTCCCTGGGGTGCACACTACAGCAAGCAGGTGTCATATCAGTAGCCATGCAGTTCACACAATCATGGTAGTATGCATGCATCCCCATGATACACCATGTGGCACAGAACAGGATACCAGTACACATGGCTGACGTGACCTTGACATGTAATCTGCTGACATGTGCATTAACATGCATACATGTTTGACACAATGGTGTCCTGACACATGTACACCATCATAATGGGCTTCACATTGCAGTGTTGTGTGTATGCCCTACAGATAGAATGCATGTTTAGCAAATGGGCATGAGCATGGGAGGGTAGTGTGAGCCATCTACATTGCTATGCTGTGTGAAGTACAGACACTGTGCCATTGCATGACAACATGAGGCATCTATGTTGCTGTAGAATGCATAATATGTACACATTGCATAGCCATAACTGCAACACAGTCGTGATGTTCAACAGATCGTATATGGTAGACTTCAGTGACACCTCCAGTAGCTGTGCACAGGCTTATAGGTTGTCCAGTTTTTAACCACAATTTTCCAACTGTTAA
>NC_056729.1:988331326-988386326 GCF_019279795.1 Protopterus annectens
CAATTGGTGTTCCTGAGTGACTAATTACTTGCATATCAGCTGTGCAGCTACTCCATTTGTCAATTACACGGTGACAGTGGGGTATAATTGGATTCACTACTTGGGCGTTGCGTATTTGCCCTACCTTTGGGGAGGCGGTCTGTATTGTGTTTTGTTATGTGTAACTGCAACTGCTATGCATGGAGACAAGTATAGTTTGGATTCATGTCCCCCGTGGATTGTGTGTGACAGGTAGAGTATTTGGTTCAACATGTGGGTGTACCTGTCATCCCAACGTCTGATAACGGAGTATTGCAATCAAAACCTGTAACATGGCTGTTTGTTCCATTATACAACGCCTGCAATTTTGCATGACTCCTTTAACTGTGTCTCTCACATGGTATGTTGAGGGTTCAGCAGATGTAATTGACTGACTGGATATTTGTGCTGCTATTACAGTCTGTATTGCTTTAGTTTCTAGTGTGGGGGATGTCGGTGGTTGTACGTAACATATACAGGTTTGTGGGCCTTGCATTTCTACATAATCCGTATATATGTGTGTGTGGGCTCCGTCCCTAATTAGAGAGCTAACAGTTAGTAGACTTATGTTACGGGATTGTACATTTGGCCGTTGTTAATTGGTTTCCATATCGTCTGCAGGTGACCTTGCTACTTGCATACCTTCGTAATTGCAGCGATATATCAAGGGATATGTGTAAGTGACAGCTATCCCTTGTATTTCTGTCCCAGATATCTGCAGTCATTGTGGTTGTGTTGTTAAAAGAGCCTGTTTGCCATGGGTTGCCACCTTTTCATGTGGTCATTGTTGGACACTTGCGGGACACAAAGTGGTGTTTGCAGGCCAACACGTAGCCACGGTCAGTACACAGGTTAGCACATACTTTTATCCTCACTACATACCTATTGTTGTGTGACTTTGGCTACTTATAATATTGCATGTAACATTTAAGTTTCTTACATACAGGCATAACTATTAAATACGACTGTTACATTATATATGGGACATATTTGTGCCCTACCATCTCGGACATTTGCCCTTTGTACTGTTTTATGTCAGGACACACCTGCCCAGGGTGGGGCTGTTCCTCCTACTGTGGGACAGGTAGTAACCGTATGCCTACGGCTAGCTATACCCACACCTACTATACTGATCTGCCTCTGACTTGGCACTAACAAACACATGTTGCGGACACACACACACATTACAGTCACACAGAGATGCACACGACACCCTCAACGCACACTTACACAGACTACGGCACTCACAGACACAGTTGAACACAGTACCTACGTGGACCGCGACACCGGCAGCAGTGACTAACTGTCCCTTCATATCATCATACTATTACTTGCGGATGTACTGTTCTGGTACTGTGTTTTATCGGTCTTTCAGCCTCGTGGTTATGCATGTCGGCATGTTACACATTCCATGGTTGGCGGTATCCTATTTATTTATACCTCCAAGATGTTATGAATGTCGTTGAACTATCTATTATATTTGCAGATATCGCTGAATCCATCTATATCACCATATATCCCTCTATTGCCCTTTCTATCTGTATTATATATATGCATATGTGTACATATATATATATATATATATATCTATATCTATATATATATATATATATATATATATATATATATATATATATATATATATATATATATATATATCTGGCAGGGAACGTGACAGGCACAGAGCACCACCATATGCTGTAAGACTCATGTACTGTTCAGGTGTTGGCATTCCGTGTTCCACTGGCTGTTGTGTTTACAATGTTTGAGGGCTGCCTATGTAGGAGTCACACATTGGGCCACCTATACATTACAATTTACAGGTGGTCATGTTTGTGTGCCATCCATTTTACTGTGAGTGCAGGTGGAAAGGTGTAAGTCCGTAGGGGCCTACACTGTCAGAGTATGTGCTATACGTTCCCTCTTTTCCAAGGCGTAGGTATATTGGGCATGCCTCCGTCTGCCTACTGGGGCTGGCACACTGTGTTCATGGTCTGAATCCCTCTGTGCCTGTAATGGCCTTGGCAATTGCGGTGGGCTATGAGGGCCTTCACCATTTGTCCCTGCTGCAGCTGCTTCCGCAGGATCATATTATGTAGCATGGCACATACTATGACGATGTGGGCACACGTGCCTGGAGAGTACTGCAAGGCTCCACCAGATGTATCCAAGCACCAGAACTGTGATTTCAGCACACCGAACACATGCTCTATGATGATTTTGGTTTGTGCGTGTGCCTCATTATGGTGTTCTTGCATGGGTGTGTGTGCATTTCTGATGGGAGTCATCATCCACGGCTCCAGTGCATAGCCAGTATACCCCACAAGATGGCCATGTGGGATATTCCCCCTGACAAATACCTGATACAGCTGTGAGGCATGCCAGATATTGGAGTCATGGTAGCTTCCAGGGCTGCCAGCACACACATCCATGATAATGCCCTGGGCATTGCACATGACCTGGCAGTTGATGGAGTGGAATCCCTTGCGGGTTATGTAGCGCCTACCCTGCTCACCGGGTGGTGACTTGATTTGTATGTGCGTGCAGTCTATTGCACCCAGTACCTCCGGGTATTGTGCCACATGGTGGAAGTGGCGCATATTGCTGGCCAACTCCTCCTGAGTTCTGGGGAAGTATATCTGCTCATTGGCATGTGGTAACATGGCATCCAGGAACTGGTGTAGTACCCTGGATGCTGATGCCTGTGAGATACCCATTATATCTCCAGTTGGCCTTTGAAAGGTACCTGTGGCCAGCATTCGCAGGCTTACACATACCTTCATGTCCACTGGGATGGGTTCCCCTCTGTTGTTCCTGGTTCTCAGGCATGGCTGGCACAGCTCCACTATTTGCTGTAAGATGTCCCTGTCCACCCTGTAATGCTCTACTATCTCCAGGTCATGTAGCCCCTGGTAGGTTACCCTTGGTCTGAACACTCTCCTTCTCCTCTGAGGCCTGCGGTGGTTGTCGGCATCATCCTCCACAACACCGTCAGTCTCTAACACATGCTGATGAATCACAGCTATGCCAGCTCCCAACATGTACATTTTAAACATTCCCCGTGTGTTTACACCTATGGTGCGGTGTTTGGGAGTACACAGGTGTGTGTTGGGTGCTTTCACACTTTATACTATTGTGCTGTGAACACCGATGATGTCATAGGGTGTGTATGTACGATCGTAACTACAGGTTATCTTATGTGTTTTACTGCCGGAACTACTATTGTGGTGCCTTTGGTGTTGAATTACAGTTGCCTGCCGTGGATTACTTCTTGACCTTCCCTTTACATTTCTGCACATTGCACCTACCATTTTCTAGCGTGCATCCTGCAGCCTACTTTCATTTGTACTTTCCTGGACCTGGCATATCTTGCATTATATGTGCTACTGCCGGTCTGCTGTTGGTTTGCTTTGCTCTGCTGTGTCAAGTCTCCTCTCTTTGCAATCCAATACCTCCCCTCCTTTCTTTGCATTCAAATGCCTCCCCTATCCTGTTTTGCAGGTTTCTGCAAGCAGACTTGTCAGCTGCCATCGACTGGCCTTCGTGGGTTGATTGGTGTTGATTGCTCATTAGTACTCCAATTACCCTACTTCCACATTTCCTTCTTTTCTTCCCCTGACCTTCCTGTTTCTGCTATTGTTTCCGGCGCGTGCATCCAATTACTGGGTTTCGGGCATGTTTTCATCCTCGTACACATGCGCTTTTGGGCACCATGTGTGCTCTCAGCTAAATGATTCCTCCCCACCCCTGTCCTGCAGCTTTGCTTAGCAACGGACAAGCCAGATTTGCAATGCTACAATGTGCTTACTGCTACAGTGGCACACCCCTCTGCTGATGTCATGTATCTCCTCTGAGCCACTCCTCAGTGTTATACCTCTGCGCCGTATGGTACAACCTTCATCCGGCGGGACATTTACGATTCAGTATTATCTGCCTCATTTGCATGGCATTGACTACTAATTCATAGTTACCACGCCAAACACTATTGCAAGCCCTTAGCAACCCTTGCACCTTGGTTGTGGTGTTCCATGCCTACCATTGTGTGTTATGCTGTAAACCTGATTTCTATTACGTTGCGATTTTATGACATTTTTATATTATTTCTTTATGTTACAGCTACCGCACACATGCCCTGCGGTTGTGCTGTGCGTTACTGTGGACATGACATTAAATGTTGTTATTTACGTGTTGTGCATCTTTTCTTATGCCATTGGCTGTGTATTTCGCCATTGGCATATGTTAACGTTGTGATACCTGGGTCTGGCCCTCTTCCATAGCTCCGATGTTCTGTTTGGGAAAATGTAAACCGTGTTTTTTGGTGTACATTTCTGTGGGCTTACGCTACGCCTGCACCACTTCATGAATCGCTATATGCCTTCATTTGCATGGTGCGACACTGCACATGGGGTGATTAGCATACCTACGCCGGGGGCTGCGCAGATCCGGCATACGCCGTTAGTGCACGTGGAATTGGATCGTACCTGGATTGCTCAACGGCCATATTTGGCATTATAACGCCTACGCTATGCATGCGCCTGGCGCAAGCTTCATGAATCCCTGGGAATGTTTATTTTTTAATACTGTATTACTCATTTGGTATGGATTTTTCTAAATTATATACTGTCTTATGGAAATTTTCTCCCTGGGATTCCATTGAAAACAGGCTCTTCTCGGTCCAATGGACAATCCCAGAAAACAAACTGTAAAATAAGTAAAATAAATAAAAATGTCTTACAAACTACTACAAATTTAAATTTTAATGATCGCATTAAAACTCATAAACATTCAAATTATGCTTATACAGCACAATGTTATAGAACAGGTCTGCTTCTAACGATTGAAAGACCAATTACCTGAAACTGAATTTGCTGAGATGATAATGCCGAACTCTTAATTTACAGAACAAACACATTACCAAATATTTTAACAGGGAACATATGCACTTGACCAATATGAGGACATTTGCCCTTTTCCCCACTGTAGTGCAGTCCTTGAGTTGGTATATTTAGTTTGGGAGGGTGTGGAGGGTGCAAACCCCCACAATGGGGGGGGGGTTGGGCATAGTCCCTCCACCTGAGTGGTTTTGACATACTGTGTTGTGTTTCTTCATTCAGTATTGGCCATGTGCATACTTCCCTGTTAAAACATTCGGTAGTGTGATCGTTCGGTAAATTAACAGTTCAGTGCTGTCTCTGTAAATTCTGTTTCAGGTAAGTGGTCTTTTGATCATTAGAAGCAGACCTGTAATTCAGACATCTTGAATGGTTTCAAATTTAATTTAAATAAATGGATGGATGTTTAGGTATGCAATTCAGCTTTTAGGGAATCAGTTTTCCTTGATAGTCTTTCTACTGGATGGTGAACATATCAACATATGAACATACTTATAATAGCTTACTTGATTTCATGCCATAAACCCTGTCTAGGGTCTATTCTGTAACATTTATCTCATCTTCTTAGATTGCATCTATATGGAAATGTATTCATATTTTGAAATTAGTATTTTAGTTGCAACATATTTTTTTCTTTTTGCTTTGCATAGGTTTGAGTATTGGCTCTAGATGATTGTCACTGTTGAAGTGACACCCAACCCCATGTGTAAAAATGGGGAAAAGGGATTATGGATGGATTCAAACCTAAAATAAATGCAGTTAGCCAAGAAAATTACTGGATTTATTGAACCCAATCCTCTTTATATTTTGTGTTGCATGTATACCTCTTTTAAAAGGATTTACTCTAAAACTCGAAAATGCATGAAAAACAACTTCAAATATATCATTTGCAAGCCTTCCTAAAAACATAAGGATACTGCCTAAATAACCTAGTTTTCCTAATATTGCTGGATGTATTAAGTCATTTTTTCTGAAAAGATAAGTCACATTACTTTCATATATCAATTGAATACTTTAAATCTTGCAATATATTATTCAATTCGTTTAGTAAAATCTATGTCCATATTTCATTCCAAACACATCAGCATAATCCCTAGTAAAATCTATAGCAGATGTTTTCTTTATTTTTCCAAGTGCTTTACTTTTTACCTCTGTTTTAATCTAATGAAAACATTGTCAGAAGAAAACACAAATCTTACATGACACTTACCTTTATATTGCAATTAACTATTAGAACATGATCATATGTATAATCCATTTCACCAAGTACCTCTAAATCACATTTGCCTCACTATTAGTTCTGTGTAATTTTTCTTTAATAGCATGTATTGCCAAATTATAAAGTATCTTACTTCTAGGGAATCCCTGATATATCTACTTTTAACTTCAATTTTTCTGTTTAACTATCAATTTACTAATATCTTTCTAGATGCATTTTTTTATGAATAACTCTGAAAAAAATATTAATTTTAACTGAAATATACTATATTGTTTTAAAATATTCCATAAATGGTTATGACATATATTATCATGTGCCTTTTTAATGCCACATTACCTTTTATTTGCTTCTGTTCCACTTCATTTATGACTTGCTTGGCTGTAACCAACATATTTACCCTAATATTTCCTTTTATCGCGTATACACCATCATCAATCACCTCTTTTCAAGACATTATTAAATCTTATTTTAAAAATAAAAAATCATTATTACTATTTTACAATCCACATTATCTATTGATATGGGTCACCTGTCACTTTGTAGTTTATTATCGTCTGTCTTCCAAATAAGTCTAATAATGTTCTTTATTTTAATCTTTGATTCACTCACTCATGTATCATTTTATACAAACATTTCCATTCTTTCTTGCTCCATTTTAATAAAATCTATAATCAGTACTGTCTTTCCCTGGCTCTGACTCAATTGTTTTTCACTTTCTGCTTTTTAGACTTTCTTCAGTTATAATTTCTCTGATTGGTATACCCAATGTTCCTTCAAAAATGTTTTAACCCACCATTCAACACCTGGCATAATCTGTTCCTGTGTATAAAAAAATCTGTAGCTTTAATTATTTTTCCTTGCTTATAAACTATCACACTTTTCCAATCTGTACTTTGAATAAAGGTTACTAAGTCATGATGATATGTCATTAAAGGTAGAAAGCATGCAGATGGATTAGTAGACATTCATTATACTTTTTACCTTTAGCAACAGAGTATTCATAGGGTCATAGGTTCATAGGCTCATACTAGGCTATCTGCCCTAGGGCATTTACAAGCCTAGACAGAGTGTGTTTGGCTTTCGCCACCCATTTTAAATGAATTTTGCTATGCCCTTTTTCGAGGTTAGTATACTGCGCCTCTGTCTAACAGTGACACAGAAGTGATACCCGGAGTAAATCTACGATCTCCCATCCACTCATCAAGATTCCTCTTGAAGAGATTCAATGAGGGACTCTGCCTAACCTGGACTGGGATTTTATTCCAGAGTGAAGGGAGCCTCTGGGTTATGAATCTGTCCCTCCAGCATGTCCTATTTATTTCAGTGCTGAGGTTCAAGTCCCTCGAGCGTGTAGCTCAATGGGATTTGGATTTTCTGTGGTGCAGCATGTCCATTAATTCCGGGTTGGACATGGCTTTATACGTCAGGCACAGATCGCCTCTGAGCAGGCGGCATGTCACTGAGTAGAACTGGAGTTTCTTTAACTGGGCAGCATATGGCATCTGTTTTAGCTGTTTGATAATCTTGGTGAGGTACTTTTGGGGTCTTTCCAGTTGCTGCAGGTGTCTGATAAGGTACATCCCAAAAGGGCATTGTACTCAATTATGGGCATGATGAGGGATGAGTAAAGAGGCACGATGACCTCCCCTGATCTAGATGTGAATCCCTTCATGATTAAGTAGGCTATATAAAATGTTTTTCTAACCACTTTGGCCATGTGGTTGTCGAATGAGAGATTGCTATCAACTTGGGTCCCCAGGTCCCTAATTACTTCTTCTGTACTTAATGGATTACCATCTATGTGGTAATTTGTGGGCACTTTGTTTTTGCCGAAGGGGATGACTATACACTTTTTGGCATTTAGCTTGAGGCCATGGCTCTAGCACCAGTTGTCTGTTTCTATGAGGCCCTTTTGTAGGATGCTTGTGTTGGCTGGCGAGTCGATTATGGTGCCCAGTTTGCAGTCATCTGCAAACTTGGTCAGCCACAGTCCTTCTGTGTTGGCCTGTACCTCTGAGAAATATATACCGAACAAGAGATGTCCCAGGACTGAGCCTCGTGGGACGCCACTTGCAACTGGTTTGGAGTCTGACATGGCACCAGCATGTCTAACCATGTGGGTTCTGTCCTTGAGCCAGTTTGCAACCCATCTAGTGACATAGGGGTTTATATTTAAGCTGGTGAGCTTATCTATAATGCCCGAGTGGGGTATTGTATCGAAGGCTTTTGAGAGGTCCAAGTAGGCTGCATGGACCACCTTCCCCTTGTCAATGGCTTTGGTGACTGTTTCAAAGAAATCGACCAGGTTTAAGAGGCAGGATCTGCCCTTAACAAAGCTGAACTGGGTAGCATCCAGTGTCTGTAGGTCCCCAATATCTTTATTTATGAGGTCCATGATGATCCTTTCCATAGATTTGCAGACCAAGCTAGTCAGGCTTATGGGGCGATAGTTTCCAGGATCTGTTGAGACACCACCTTTGTGGAGAGGGACCACTGTTGCTGTACGCCACTCTTTGAGTACATATCCTGTAGTAAGGCTGAGACTGAATAGTAGTTTTATGTTTGGGTTTAGTTCTTCTTGGAGTTCATGTAGGACGCAGCCCGGGACACCGTCTGGTCCCATTGATGCTGTGTTTTTCGCTTTGGAGAGGGTGGCTCTTAGCTGAGCATCTGAGATGTCAGGGGGGCAGCAATCTGCTGGGATAGATATTTGCCCTTTTAATGGGGAATGGGGGGAGAAGTTTGCGCTGAACCTGTCAGCTAGGATGTTGGCAATGTCTGTAGGTTTGGTGTATTTTCTGTCATTTTGGACTAATTCTGAGCACATCTGGGAATTCCCACCCAGGTTCCTAACATAACTAAAGAAAGCCTTGTGATTATCCTTAGTGTCCTGTGCAATTTTTCTCTCAAAGCTGGCCTTAGACGATTTTATGAGTGCCCGTAGTTTTTTGTTAATACTGATCAGAGATGCCTTCCCTTTTTGGGATTTTGCTCTATCATGTAGTAGCTTCCTCCTTCGATTGTATAATTTGTTTATGGCTGGGGTCCATCAGACAGGATGCCTGCCTTTGGAGGATTGGGTCTTGGTTTTGTTTGGGATTGCATGATCCATGCATTCCTGAAGGTGTTCATAGAATGCGTTTCTAAAGGATTCTGCAGTCTGGGCCGTATTTTCCACAGGCCCAGGGGCTTTGAAGGATTCCACCTCAGTTTTGAGGAGTGTGAAATTTGCTTTAGAGAAGTTTTTCACTGTGGTTTTCTAGGCAGGGGCTGGGGTCAGGATGTGAATATCTAGTGAGATTAGTTTATGGTCTGATCTTACCAGTCAGGGATACACTTCTGGTCTGAAGCATAGAGTCCCCATGTTGGTGATGATCAGGTCCAGTACGTTTTTCCCTCTTGTGGGGGTGGTAACAAGTTGTTCCATAGCATTTGAGTTTATAAATTCTAGGAACCTTTGGGCTAGCATGTTGGAGCTAGAGTAATGCTCCCAGTCTATGTTTGGGTAGTTGAAGTCACCCAATATAATGGTGTTTGGAGAGACTTTCATATTTTTCAGTCTTCTCAGGAAGGCTGAGTGGGGTTCCTGGGTTTGGGAGGGTGGTCTGTAGCAGGCTATAAACTGGAAGGCAGTTTTACCCACTGTTAGTTGCACATGGAAAGTCTCTGATGCTTCGTGCTGTGTCACCAACCTGGAGGTGTGGGTATCTTTGACGAATATTGATACTCCCCCTCCTTTTGTGGTTCAGTCCAAGTTTTGGGGCCGAAAAACATGGTATGAGGTATAACCTGGTAGTGCTGGTGTGCTCTCGGGAGCCTTGAACCAGGTTTCTGTTACTGCACAGATATCGATGTTCTCCATGCTAAGGAGAGTTTCGAGTACATGCATCTTGAGGTTTAGACTTCTAGCATTGAGTAGCATTACTCTTAGTTTCTTAACCTTTGTGATACCTATGGAGGTGGGTTTGTCTTTTGAGCCTTGCCTAAAAAAGGCACTACAGGGGTGGCAAGAGCCTTTGCCAATATCCGAAAGTCTAGGGGTGACAGGTGCAAGCCGTCCCTAGCGAAGCATCGTGGCTTGTCAAGCATGTCATCCCAGGCTGACAGGCATTGTATCCCCTTTGAATGACACCAATACTTAAGCCAGTTTTTGAAACTGATCATCTTGTCTTCATATTGTGGCATCATTCTTGGTGAGGATAAGATGCTACTCAAGGTCAGGGTCATACCGGCCTGGGCTACATGCTCAGAGAGCTCCTCTATGTCTCTTGTCATGTAGTCCAGGGAGGTATGTCTCAGGTCATTCACACCAGCATGGACAATGACTGAGTCATATTTGTACTTGAGTGACCTGAGTGCTTGTGTTATGTGGCAGATCCTAGCACCCAACAGACAGCTCACCGTGACCTTCTCCTTGTTCAGCCTGGTGAGCAGGACATCAGTGTGCCTGATGATAGAGTCACCTATTACAAGTGTATCAGGTGTGTTGTTTAGCCTTAAGAGCTGTGACTGTTTGGCACACTGGCTTTGTGAGCTATGTGTTGCACGTGTTTTGTTTTGGAGTAGCGGTTGCTTGGGTGTCTGCTTTGGAGGTCTCTGTTGCTTAGGCAGATTTTTATTTAGAGCCTCCGAGTATGTTTTTGTGTGCTTATGTGTTTGGTTTGCTGTCGTGTTAGGTCTATGTGAGACTGGAATTGTAGTGAGTGTGGTTTCCTTCTCCTCCTGACTGGTTACGCCAGTACTGAGTTGAGAGAGCTTAGCCTCCAGTTTGGCTATATGGTTGCATCTCTTACATGCCTCAAGATTCCCAGATTCACCAGCTGGACTGGAGAGGAGATTGACAACTGACCTTTGTACATGCTAGAATAGTACTGGGAATTCATTTATAATTGAAAAAAGGGCCAATGGGGAACAAGGTACTAAAGGGGAGTTTGTGAGGGTGTAGTGCTTTTAATTTTTTAGTGCTGACTTATATAATTGCTTTAGTGAGCAAGTGCTAGGCTTTAGAGTAGGAACAGTGTGTTTATTATGAGAACTAGATCAGTTCTAAGGGAAAAAGTGAAGAGCAGACTTTGTGGAACCGAGAATGGTTTAAACCCAATTAAGCGGAGTTGCCTGATGCTGCGCTATGTGCAAAATCGCGCAAAGCCACGCTAAAGCGGGTTTTATATAGTGGGGACTTGAAAGAGCTAGAAATTGGCCCAAAACTGCCAATAGACTACCAGATTCTTGTGCTGGGAACACTCCTCCAGGGATAGATAGGCAGATCTAAACTCCCCACTGCCACTGGTGAACAAAGAAGCCTCCCTTTATCCAAAAGTCCGGAATACAGCAAAGCCTGTATTTGGACTACTCTAGGTCAGAAAAGATGGGAAACAAGGATTTTTTTTTCTTTTTTGCAATAAACAGCAGGAAAATGCAATAAATATGTAACACAGGCTAGCGCACTTGAGTGTGTAGCCTCAACAGGTAAATGCAACAAACAGGGCAAACTTTAAAGGTGCAGGAGCAAAAACAACTTTAAACAGTTTAAAACAGTTCAAGAAACAGAAATACTTGCAGTTTAGATAGATCAGACAGTCTCCCAGGTAGTAGCAGGAAAATAAAACACTTGTATCAGGTTAGCAGTCACTCTTTTAGCCTCTTTGCTGCTAGCACCACTCTGCAGGACCACAAGGAGCTTGGCTGAGTAGGAACAAGGGCAAAAAACGCTCCAAAGCGGGTTTTATACAGGGGGGACTTGAAAGAGCTAGAAACTGGCCCAAAACGGCCAATAGACTACCAGATTCTTGTGCTGGGAACACTCCTCCAGGGATAGATAGGCTGCTCTAAGCTCCCCACTGCCACTGGTGAACAAAGAAGCCCTCCTTTATCCAAGAAAGGAAATGGGCAACACAGGAACTTTCCAAAAGTCCAGAATACAGCGACGCCTGTATTTGGACTACTCTAGATCAGGAAAGGTGGGAAACAAGGACATATATTTTTTTTGTTTTTCTTTCTTTTTTTGTAACACACAGCAGGAAAATGCAATAAATATGTAACACAGGCTAGCACACTTGAGTGTGTAGCCTCAACAGGTAAATGCAACAAACAGGACAAACTTTAAATTTCAAGTGCAAAGGCGCGCTAAAGCTGGCTTTAAAGCAGGGGGTTAGAAGAGATAGGAAATGGCCCAAAACGGCCAATAAGCTATAGGTCACTGGGCTGGAACCACTCCTCAAGGGACAGATAGGCTGCTCAGAGCTCCCCACTCTCACTGGTGAACAAAGAAACTTCTCCCTTTCCAAATAAGGATATGGGCAACACAGGAACTATGACACAGCCCAGAGATCAGCAATACATGAAGACTGGACTATTCTAGTTCAGTAAAGGTGGGAAACAATGATTTTTTTTTTACAGAGTAGCAGAAATTAGGTACAGAAACACAGTAAATGCTTTAATTCGGCTAGTACACTTGAGTGTTTAGCCTACCAGTTAAACTAAGCAAAAACAAACTTTAAAAGTGCAAAAAAACTCAGACATACAGGCAGGAATGCAATAAAACAACTTTGCAGAGCTTATTTAGTTAAAGAAACAGAGAAGTCTATATATACAGAAAAGCAGCTAAAACACACAAATACTTCAGATGCAGTGCAACCTAGAGCACTTGAGTTGTAGCAATATAAAGGCAATTACAGTTATAATAAATGCTCTGAAATGTACTCTATATATTTTTTTCTTCCTTAGTAACCTATATCTTATATGTGTTTCATGCAACACAAATATTAAATAATGCTGTATCATTGCCTTCTCATTACTCCCTATAACTTCCCCTAAATTCCAGCAATCTTCCTCATAAATTTGTTTTTTACTCTTATTCCACAAACATCCTATATTGAGCTACATTGTTTTATATATTCTTTTGTAATAAGCCTACCACTCTAACCAATTCTTATATAAAACTCTTATTTTTAAAATGTTCTGAAAATAGAAACAGGAACTATACCCATGGGATTCCATCTGTGTCTCTGCAGAACTGGGTCATCAGGTGCTGACTTGTCCGAACATGGGATAATTCTTGGCTTGTTAGAGCCCCAAGGCCAATAGCCTAGTAACTTCCTATGATCCAATGATAATACTTGCCTTTTATCTTATAACTCCTATAATTTTGAATAGTGCTCATTTAATCTCTTACGTATAATGCCTTCTTCAGAAATAAACTGCCTGTGTCCATAAACAGTCTGTACTGCTACATGATCAGACAAATCACTGAAGTGCCAGTATTAGCTTCCTTTAATTTCATTGTGAACACAAAGAGCCAGATTCTGTTTGTACCTGCCCTTTCTTATAAGCATATGGACGGTCCTGCCCATATTGTGAAGCAACTATTAATGTTCACTACATTTGCTATACCTGCAATACGGCTTACATTTTTTAGCTGTATGGTTTACTGGCCCATTCACATTACATCCTCTTTTTGTACATTTATTAATCAAATGATTTTTCTGCAGCAAAAAAGACACATTGTATGCTGCCCTGAATATTTAACAGTTCCTTTGATGACATTAAGCACTGACAGAAAATAGTCCTTAACTGTTAGTCTCTTTTTTAACATTAGAATAACTGCGTGAAACACATTATAAGAATGTTCCTGATTTTTTTAGTTAATTACATGCACAAATTTGTTCAGTAATTCAAATATCTCAAAAGTCACAATACATAACTATTCCTTTCCGAAATAAATTAAGAAGAGGATTGTTGATATATTAAATCCTAGTGGTTCAATTATTTTGTCCAAAAATAACATATTGGTCAATGGTCAAGTTTTTTTTTTTTTTTTTTTAAGAAATCTTTACTGTAGGCTTTCCTTTCTGCTCAATGCTCTGATCTGTTCTTCTCTCTACAGTAGCTGCCACTGCAATATATAGTCTCTTCATAGATACTTTCTTCCCCATTTCCCTCAACCATTAGTTTTCTGGCATTTGCGATTCACCTTTCCATTGCATGAGATCTTCCAAACTTTGGGGCTCCCACCCTTTATTTTCATTGACCATTTCCAAAACCTATAACCATGAAATAGCAAAACTGTCATCTATTTAATCTTTACTCATTAATCAGTACAAAACAGATTCTTCCAAACCTCCTTCTGCAAGGAATTTAATCACAGGCTCCTCTCTTCTCTACTTGACATCAAACACATTTTCTGACTCCTTGTCATCCATAATTGCTATCTCCAACATTTTTTACACAAATTCTTCTTCACCCTGCTGCAGCTTGCAGCACTCCTCATGCTCCTTCTCTACTATCTCAATCCTTCCTGTTGCTACTTACTGGTCCACAAACAGGAAAATAGTGAAAGTTAGCTGGGGCTCTGGCCACATTTCCCCTAGCCAGTAGGACTACCACCTTAGAACGCTTCTGAAAAGCAGCCATTGGCCTAGTGGGACTAGTCCAGTCAATAAAGTGTAAAGAAAGAAAGAAAAAAAAGGAGCTAAATCTGATGTGGTCAGAATGTGGCTATAATGATGACTTTGGCTTTGGGTAGTTTGGCTTCCTGGATGAACTTCTACATATGTGTCACTGAATGAAATGTATACAGGAGACCTGGAATATATGCTGTGAAGAACCTAGAGTAAACTTAGATCATACCTTATCTGATGGGACCTCCTAGATAGCTCTTTTTTGTAAGAGGTTTGTGACCTCTTATATTGTCATCCTTTTTTGACACAGTTGAGCATCTGGTAGAGTTGAGTGAGTGGCACTCAGGTTTTAGAAAAGGTCATGGCATAGCTTGTGAATATAGTCTCCCAAATATATTTCTTCCTTGTCAGCTGCAGGACCCCTAGTTTTCTGGACCACTTATGCCTGTAGGGTGGTATATGTTGGAGAAATGCCCATATCCGTGGTAGTGGCTATCAAGGCAGTCCTTTAACTAGGGCTGTAGGAGTTTTTTGAACTATATGCATTTTGCTCCCTTCTTATTCTCAGCATAGGATCTTTGCAGAGTAGTAAATTTTACCAAAAGAGCCATAAGACTTTTACTGTGTTTTTCACACTTTTGTGCCATCTCCTTCATCTTGTGCTCAAATAGACAGCATCCACCATGAGAGACATTGGTGAAGACACCCAAAGTTGTAAGATCCAAAAATCCTGAGCTAGATCTGTATCCCCATGGAGATGCCTGACCCTGCATTCTCTCCAATCCTTCTACTACATTAAGTAGAAGCTTATGGAGAGTGTTATAATGGTGTCCATTGTCACCACCTATCATTCGACCTGTTTATGTATATTACAAAGTAACAACTTTTTCAAAGTTTGTAGGATGTGCTATGGTGGATCTTATGGAAACTTAATCACATTCTCCAAGTAATTGAAGTCTGTGATAGAAAACGTGCTGGATGCACATGCTCACTTCCCAAAGTGATTCATGGCCTTAGATTCTTTGGCTTCTTCTGAAGTCTCTCTTTTGATGTCAGCTGACAAATCAGTTTTCTAATATTGCCTGTGGCTAAAATTTCAGAGAATTCTGTGGGGCATATGGAGGATGAGCTCAATGATATCAAGCTTCCTTGATGCCCACTGTACAACCAAATTGGCCATTTTGTCTAGAGGAGGTAGCAACCATCCTGTAGGTGGAGTGGAACAGAAGGTTTCACGGTGGATCTATTCCTCATGGGAGGTGTGGGCAGTGAGACAAGATCTCCTCTATCACATCGTTTTCAGAACATCTTTACTTTTAGTCTCATCCAGGGGGTTTTAGAGGCCTCCCCTTCTTGAAGATACATATCTGGCAGACTCTGGGGAGAGTCTAGAGTCTATGTGCCTCATTTGCACATCATTTTCCTCAGGATGCTCAAAATGTAATTATCTGAGCATTTGGAGAAGCGCTCTTCCCATGACCTTCTGGGTTTTATGAGTTTTTTCAGCTTCTGGTCTGATGCAAGGCAGTGTGCAGGGTTGTAACTGCAGTGGCAGTTCATAGGTTCATAGGTTCATAGGTAGGTACTAGGCTATCCACCCTGGGGCCTATATAAGCCTAGGCATAAAGGTTCACTGGCTTTCGGCACCCAAGAAAGTGAAAAACATATTAGTTGTCTATCTTGATAATTGGAGTAGAGACCATTGGTGCCAACATAGCCAACACTATTGTCCACATTCCACATTAACATTTATGTCAATGTCAAAGTGAAGGCATTATCTCTCAGAAAAAGGGCTGGATCCAGTATTAACAAGAGTTGCAAGATCTAGGACTTGGGTGCAACTGCACTGACACCATGAATGGCTCCAAAAAGTTCAGTGCCGATTATGACATCAAAACATCGACATCAGTGACTTCAGCTCAAATAAGTCTTTGCACCATGAGGACAGTAGCAACATCACTGGTGCCAAGGCTGTCAACATCAACTGAATAGTCAACAACATTGTCAATGAAAATGGCATGGAATTCATACATGGCTCTTCGAACCTTGTGCGACAACTGAGGTCTGTGTAAGAGCAGTAGAGAAAAGGAACTAGGCTCTCTATGTCCACCCTGAAGAGGTGGCTAAGTTGACACCCTCTTCCAACTGAGCCTTAAGCAAGGCATTATTATCTTATGGAATGATTGATAGAATCACCAGGGTGAGCTGTCATAATGGCCATGCTAAATTATAAATAGGCATTCCTGGACAGTGGCCTACACTACTTAGTCATGTGCTCTTCCCCAAAGCTGTCTGCAGTATGGGATTTGTACATCCAAGTGATAGAAATGCTCAGGTGCATAAACTAGCCTGCTAGCTGTTAATTAACATGACCAAAATGCCAACTGCATAAATTACTTGTAATGGGAGAGACTGCATTATAGATATCAGGGAATTTAGTGAAGAGATAGGGTTGAGGATATGTGTTAGAGTATGTATATGTGTAGCAGAGTGCATTTGGTATCTGCAGTGGCATGAATGGTCTTGGGTGAGTCTGTGTGTGTGTGTGTGTGTGTGTGTGTGTGTGTGTGTGTGTGTGTGTGTGTGTTTGTGTGCACATGAGTGTGTGTGTGTGTGTGTGTGTGTGTGTGTGTGTGTGTGTGTGTGTGTGTGTGTGTGTGTGTGTGTGTGTGTGTGTGTGTGCGTGTGTGCATGCATGTGTGTGTGTGTGTGTGTGTGTGTGTGTGCGTGTGTGCTCACATAGCTGTCTTACCTCTTAACTCCTTCAAGACTAATGAAAAACGCATTTAGTACTGACGGGAGCAAAACTAGACAACAGCAAAGCTTTCAAATATTATTCTGTGTTAACCCAACAAGCTTTGCATCATAAAGCATTCTCTGAGCAACAGAACGTATGAAACTTTAATATCTGGCATCACAATCACTAATTGTAATCCTCTGGACTTTAGAAGAGACACGGAAAAAATAACAAACAACAACAGACACATTCTGTAAATTCAGTGACAGTTGAGTGATATGGGAGTGTATCTCGCTGTGTGTTTGTGTGTGTGTGTGTGTGTGTGTGTGTGTGTGTGTGTGTGTGTGTGTGTGTGTGTGTGTGTGTGTGTGTGTGTGTGTGTGTGTGTGTGTATGGGCGCACGCACGCGTGTGTGGGAGAGTGTATGAGGGTGGTGCCTGTGTTAACATTATACATTGGCCTTTAGTGGTGATTACCACAGGTAAATACTTATTAGCACTAAAGGTAACATCACACAATTCAGACATGCATATTAGCTGATAATGAGGTTTTAGCTCATTGCAGATAATTGTGTGTATGAAACACATTTCCTGAGTTCATATAAAGTGCCAGATTTGGTCACAGCAGTTTATGTAAGTACAAGGAACGTTTCTTTAATCCCACCCATGCTGTCAGCAGAAGAGTAGCTGGCTCCGTTAGCATCCTGTGTTGATAACAAATGTCAGTGCCCCACCCCAGCACTTCAACTGAAGACAAAAAGACAAAGAAAAGCAAGATGATGTATGGCTGATTGTGCCCTCGCAAAACTTGATTGCCCCTCTTGCCTCACCCTAGCTATGCATCTGGCTGTCAGAGCAGTTTTGTTCAGGCAGTCTTGACCTTACACTTGGCCAAAATAAATTCCTTTCTCTGTGCTTGATTATTGAGATGTTTACACAAATATGAAAGACTATGGCTAATTATGCAATTAACAGTATAAGTACCACCAGATGGCATAATGGTGAAGGTCTTTGCCCCCCCCCCATGTACAAAGTAAAAGGTTCAATCCTGACCTATGGCCAATGCCTGTTTGGAGTTTGCATGCTCTCCCTGTGTGTTCATGGGGTTCTTCCCAACTGTGAAAAACTTGCTAAGTATTTCCATCTCAAACTCACCTAAAGAGTGGAGGTGTGGTATGTAGTCTCCTCAAGACAGGAGAGCATGGATCACAGATGGTGTGGCAGGTGTGCCAGGGTGCCATACCACCTGTATGTTCACTGATAGGATGAGGAACCTGGAAGCTCTTTGCAACTTGGCTTGGGATTCAGGAGGAGGAGTTGACAGAAATTGTGGTGAAGGAGAAGCAGCTTCAAAAGACAGGGAGGGATGGTAATCAATATGGTTCAGGAAGAGAGACCAGATCACAATAGACTTCACCCAGGGGGTAGAATCAGAGAACTCCAGTGAAACAATTCAGACTAGATCTGAGACTGAAGAGAAAGCACAGGGCTCTAGCACCTCAAGAAGAAGAAGCCATGTATGGAATAGGTGGTGGAATGCAGAAGTCCTATAAGAAGTAAGAACAGCAATAAGGAAAATGAAGTCAGGGAAAGCAGCAGGCAGCAGGCTCAGACATATCAAGATATTTAGTGCGATAGGGGAGCAGTGGAAAATAAATGCTCAAGAACATAGGAACATTTACAAACAAAGGGGACATTCACAACTGTGTGCAGTATAGAGGTATCAAACTTCTACCACACTGCGATAAATGAGCAGGTGGATTCAGATCAGAATGCAACTGTTACAGTAAGACTTACTTTAGAAGAAGCTAAGACCCAAATTGGGCATTCTTAGACTTGGAGAAAGCATATGACAAGGTCTAAAGCCCTGCAGTGGTTCAAAATCCCAGAAACATTGATAAAATTAGTGCAAGCCATGTTCAAGGACCTTATGACTCAAGTGTTTGGTCTCACAGAATGGTTCAAAGTGGGAGTGGGTCTGCATCAGGGTTCAACTCTGAGCCCTCTGCTGTCCGTACTGGTGATGGACTACATTAGCAAACAGGCTGGAGCGGAGAGATGAACAATGTTACTGTATGCAGGCAGACTCTGACCAAGAACTATGGAATGCAAAACTGAAGGCACATGGCTGAAACTGAGTACAGATCAACAGTTGTAATGGCAGAAAATGGGAGAAATCAAAAGAAGCTGAAAATTGAGACACAAGGGAAAACAGTGGAACAGATTAACAGCTTCAAGTATCTGGCAGGGTCAGTTGAGGAGGAGGGACGTCTGAATGAGGATATCAAAGCTAGAAGCAGAGGGGATGTAGCCAACTGGCACAGAGTGTCGGGGCAATGTATGGCAAAGGAATGCCAAAGAAGCTGATAAATAAAACAGTGGTGTTATCAGTACTACTGTATGGTACAGACATCTGGGCAATAAGTTGAGGAAACTAGAGATGATGGAGATGACATGCCTGGGATGGGTGGTAGGATACACACTGTTGTACAGATGAAGAAGTGAGGACAACAGTGTAGACTCCAAAATAGCTTGAATTGCAGAAACGTTCAAACAGAACATATTAAGGTGGTTCAGGTACATGTGCCAGAGAGCAGAAGACAGTCTGGTGAAGAAGACTTGAGACAGACAGGAAGTAGGCAAGAAGAAACAAGGGCATCGAGCATAGAGGTGGATAGATTGTGTGAGAGAAGGCCTGCAATAATCAGGCATGGGTGTTGACAGGTGACACGACACCCTGACCCTATGTAGAAAATAGCAAAAGGAAGGTTGATGATGATGATAATGATGAATATCTCTCAAGATATACAGTTTACAATGGATATATCATAGACAATTTTCTTTAGCGTCATCTATGGATCCCTTTGATAGCATACAATTGTTTATAAGTCACATGGTTTTGGAAATATTGCTGTATATATGGCATTTTGCTTGTGCTGACATTTATTAGGCACCAGCAAGCAGTGTTTCTATTACAGGGATAGATTTTAAAAGAAATTTGCTGCACAGCACAGGATGCTGAGCTCAAGTCATGACAAACAGAAAACAAAGATAACTCAAAAAAGTGCATTATGGATGCTTATGCTCATAATTTAGTAGCATAGTAAAGTAGTGATGCAAGTAGATCTATGCCTGATTCTGTAACACTACACACAGACAATATACCAATAAAGTGTCCAAAAGCAGTCCATGGAAGATGCAGAAAGACGAATTCAAGCAGATGGTGGAGGATGATGACTCGATTATTTTACAAAATGGTATGAACTGTACAGTTTTCTGCAGAATCACTCCTGTTGGTAGTGGTGTTGCAGGTGATTGTGTAAGCCAACCTGGAAATGTAGCCAATGGTTAGGGCATGCCCATCATGGCAGTGGAAATGTAGCCAATGGTTAGGACATGCCCATCATGGCAGAGGGTCACAAGTCAGTTACATCAGCCCACAGACCAGGAAATTACTTATTGATACTGTTAGCTGGAGAGATGGCACAAACTGTGTGTGGGATATCTGGCCCTCATGTCACCATGCAGACTGTGAGATAAGCCTGTTCCGCTAAAAAGCAAAATTTGCCAATATCTTCTTATAGTGCCCTCTAGGACACTCAAGAAGTACATGGGAGATACCATAGAAGTGTACCAGACAGTTGTATGCTGGATTCTATAAAAGTTCCTGTTAGTTATGTGCCACAAGACTCATGAATATATCCATTCACAAGAATGTCACAGGAACAACAAACTAATATGGCATTTTTGTCCAATAATCAATATTGCTCATATCTTTGATGTGAAGAAATGGACACGTGCTAATCCACGACTCTAGTTAAGAATGTGAATGCTTTTATAATTGGAAGGGCAGACATTTCTCAGCTGTCAGATAGCATGCTCAGTAGATGACTTGATTATAAACCTAATAGCAGCATATCTCAAAAGTGTGGGTGATGCCTACATTTGAAGGGAGAGTGCCCAATGGGCAAAGTAAGTTGAAGGCATTATTCTGGAAGGATTGCTAGTAGGTATGCATTTAGGTATGTGAATGTATATGTATGGATCTGCAGCACTGTATCCTGGACTCTAGGAGAAACTAATGTATGCTTACACAATTAGTGATAGTTATCCACTGGAGCTACGGCAGATAATACTCATAAGAAATCCACCCAAAACTGCTGAGGATGCTTACAATAGATCACATGCCTTAATAAAAAAGAATAATTGAGAGAGTGTTTGACATGTTGAAAGACCAGTCGAGGTGTCTGAATACCTATGGAGTGAATTGCAGTGTGTATCAAAGAAAGCTGTACAGATGGTCATCATGTTTTGTTGACAGCTAAGTCTGTTCACCTGTCAGCTAACTGTGTCCATTAACTTCATCAAGAACCCCAAGGAAATGGATGTGAACAACTGTAAGTACCACCAGTAGATTAGTAGGACACAGCTGAGGTATTACAATGGCATGGGTAATGCAGGCTGTGACTGTATGAATGAGTACAAGCAATCTGGCAAAGTCTGAGTTGCAGCATAAGCAATGACCAGCTGCATGCACATATGTACACAGTGCAACATGAGAAAGCTAGCCAGGCATGGTCATTGTCCATAACATCATGCATACATTTGTTTATGCTATGCAGCTAGATATATGTAAAGGATATACAGCAGGCAGGCACAGGTCTGTAGTTGTATGGCATATGGAAAGTTAAGATGCAAATGTAGAAATACCATCACAGGATGCTAATAAATGTACTGATTTAATATTGCCAGGGAGTATGTACAAACCAATCCAGGAGTATGCTGAGCTTGTGTGCCCTTGTACTGTGTGCAAGACTATCATCAAATATATGTGACTATGTAAACATGGTGGTAACCATGAAGGCATCCAAGCAGATAGGACAGAAAAAGATGACTAAGCATATATACATGTGCAGGAAGGATAAACACACACATGCATATATATACATATATATATACATATATATATATATATATATATATATATATATATATATATATATATATATATATATATATATATATATATATATATATATATAAATGTTGGAAGAGGTTTTATTAAAGTATATTACAGACAACTCCTGGGTAATAATGGTAAGCCAGTACTACCTTCCACTGAAGGGCAGGGAGGACATAACACAAACTGACACAGACTACAAGGTCCATCTTTGGAAAGCTAAAATGGGGCTTATAGGGTTACAATGCAACACAGAGGTTTGGCACTGGTACAGCAAAACACAGCAGTGACATGTGAATTCCTTTGTACATTGCCACAGTCTTCTGTATCATGATGGACACAAATAATAATAATAATATACATGCAAGCCCCATACAAAGTAAAAACATATCAAAGCATATGTGAATTGTACAGTATCCAATAATGGACAAAAGGCATACAGAGAGAGGTGACTATTCACTGGTGGAATGGTCAACATGATTAGGCATTTGCCGGTATGTGTTGGAGTTAGACAGTAAATATGCTATCCACAGCAATACATGGGCAATACAACACAAGACAGGAAGTACATATGCATACCTGCTACTACATGACCACATAACATACTCACTGTAAACAATGACCACATAACATACTCACTGTAAACACAATGCCTATCAAGCCACCTACTCCTGTGAAAAGCAGAGTTGACTTTAAACTAAAACTGAAGTGCACATCTTCAGTCTAACAGACATTAATTAAAATCGTATTGACATATGATGTCTGCATATAAGAATAAAGGTATATAAGCATACATTACAGGTGTCATTAAAAACAAACTCTCAGAAAAAATTACCTAAAATGATTTAGGACAAATATGATACACAGAATTGCTGATAGTGGAAGGTTCATTGCAACACAATGCATTCATTGTATCCTATTATCTATACTTATGTATGTTTTCAATACTGGACCATGTCAGGGCCACTGTATCCATCATAGAATGTGGGCAGCTTACTCAATGCCATGCTATGGCATGTATGACACATATTACTAGTGGAAATCCTGACATTAACTGAACACTTGTTTATCAGCCATCATTATACATGACAAGCATTTGCAAAGCCAGCCCACTCACATATCCTGACATTTGAAAGAGATATATGCCATGACACTGTGTTATGCACTACACACGAGTCTACTTTGCAAAACAACACTGTGAAAATGATAAAGTAACGCTAGTATTGTGAGCTGCACTAATACTTGTGATGTATACCTCAATAAATTGGCCAATGCACTGTCTGAAAGAATATCACTATTCTCATGTTTCCTGTCTTGTATCAGCTGTAACCAAAGTGTCTGTGCATGTAATGAGTCATATGAATATCCACTAATTAATATATTGATATAATGAAGATATAGTGAGATGACAAAACAGTGTGAAATATGAGAGACATATGTAAAAGAGCTGAGCAAGGCAACATGGTCATTGGATGACCCAACATAAATTTTTGGAATGCAACACAACACACTCATAATAATGTACAATCATAAACACAGTGACAGTCTGTGACATATGAAAATATATTATATTTTGTACAAACGATCTGTCTACAAATGTATCAGTGCTCTACATACTTTTATTAGCAATCACTACACTAGAAAATGCAAACAGCATAATACTGCTTGCTGATTATGGAACAGAGAGTTTGAAATGCTTAAAAGAAATACCTGTGTGCACAAATGACCATAAACACAAAATACAACATTGTTATAAACAAACCATAAAAGGTGTTGTAGGCAGGTGCAGTATCTCACTTATACTGAGGGGCATATCTGACTATCTACCCATAACAATATGAACAAAACTGGCACAGGTGGCATAACCGACTATCTACCCACAACAACATAGACACTGACACAACTGACAGTGAAACAGTAAATGAAGAGACAGGCTATATACAACAATTCATTCACTAAAAACCATACTGATGCATACAAATAACAAAATAACCAGCATAAACATAAAAAGAGCACATCTAACATAAAAAACAAACCATTATAATTAAAAGCGATGTGACAAGTTACACATAAATGACTATCATCTAAGTTGTGGTAAACGATTCAAATCATTATCTTCTGCTAAAAAGGCTTGCTACTAAATGATATGTAAACATTGTTTTAAGTAATTCATATTTGTAATCACAGGTGTTGTCTATCTATTGCACCTAACTTAAAGATGCATGTTGGGTATTCCTGCATAATAGGTGGTAATCATGGTAATAGCAAAAGTATGAGACTCTAACAATGATTTAATCTCTTTTATTTACAAAATTAGTCAAAGTATTAAACACAACTCTCTCCCTGTACTTCTCCTCCAGCCTGAACATCTGCTCAATGCACAAGGCTGATTCGGAGAGAACACCTCATCCTCAAAAAGTAAAAAAACTTGTATGAATGATGTGGT
The DNA here is from genome assembly GCF_019279795.1 of Protopterus annectens. Lineage (NCBI taxonomy): Eukaryota > Metazoa > Chordata > Ceratodontiformes > Protopteridae > Protopterus > Protopterus annectens. The sequence continues at coordinate 988,355,997 of NC_056729.1, forward strand.
ATGAAATAACATTGCTATTTGTTGTTTAATTCATGTTGTCTTAACTTTTTAATTGAAAAACATTATAGAATCTCCATATGCATTTTGGAATGTTTCACACATAGTCCTTTCCATACTGAAACGAAACTGCACACTGACGGGAAGCCCTGAGATTCAAACCTGCAACTCTCAACTGCATCAACCTTCAAACATGGAAACCTACTGGGCTAAATAATTCACTTTATTCATGATTATATAGAGGAAATGCAGTTATAAGAGTTTGAGGTATAAATGCACACAGATGGGGTACTAATAGAGATCACTGCTTAGGCTTTAAAAGAATTACAATGTGGTGTGCATTTATGAACATAAAAGTGCAAGCATGAGTGCATGTCAAAACAGTGGTCACAACACAAAAACACAGCTGTAAACTTTTATTTCCTCAGACAGCGGAACACTGTCATGTAACACATAGCAGCTTTAAACAGTCAACTACAAATTACTGTACATCACATACACATTAATGCATTTTAGGTAGGAGGACATAAAGTATGTACAGGTATTTATTGTCAAAGTACAAATATAACTTCAAATTATCTCAGATTTCACAGGATATCCCTGTTCTACAGTTCAAATGTACAGCTGGCCATCTCACTCCCTCCAAATTTAAGGATGAGAGTGGTGTTGGATTTGAATTAATAAACAGTGACACACTTATACATGGAATTGAAGTTGCAAATGTTAACATACTCAATATTCTTTTGCAGAACTATACCAGTATGTTCAAAGCTTTACACATACAACTGTAGTAAAAGAGTTGTTGTTGGTAGATTATGAATTATGGAGATACTAGAAGAAATCCAACAAATAAATGAAGTAGTTGGAAACATATTCAAAATGAATATTAATATTGATATGCAGGTATGAATAGCAGCATTTTGAAATTTTTTACATAGACACAACTATCAGAATATAATGAGAGCTATGCCTTATGTAGATATGAATACACACTTAGCCAGTGTGTGTCTATTACACACCCCTGTTAAAATGCCAGGTTTTTGTGATATAAAAAAATGAGACCACAATAAATAATTTCAAAACTTTTCCCACCTTTAATGTGAGCATCCAGTCTTCTTGGGTAGGAGTCTATCAGCATGGCACATCTTTACTTGGCAGTTTTGCCCACTCTTTCTTGCAAAAGTACTCCAAATTTGTCAGATTGTGAGGCCATCTCTTGTGTACAGCCCTCTTCGAGGGGTGTGTATACTTTTTATATCTACTGCCTATATATATATATATATATATATATATATATATAAACAAAAAAATTATATATATGTATATATATATATATATATATATATATATATATATATATATATGGATCTCCCTGACTAGATCGAAACTTCATAACACCGACAAGCACTTCATCGACACGACATAATCGACAGTTCACAAACACACCACATACACTCAACACATCATAACAACAAACAAAACAAATCCCCTATCCAAAACCCACACACACAACACAAGCACACCAAAATCCTTACAAACCAACACTAACGCTTACATACACAACTATCTACAACCCTAACCGAAACCCTAACCCTAAGGTCCGTCACTATCGCACACTCACCTAACCCGCGCCCTAACCCTAACTCACTTAACCCGCCCCAACCCAAAAAATATCACTACTGCAGCCTTACCTAACCCGCTTCTAACCCTAACTCACTTATCCCACCCCTATCCCTACAGACCGCCAACATCGCACTTACCTTACTCGCACCCTTACCTAACCCGCGCCCTAACCCTAACTCACTTATCCCACCCCTACCCCTACAGACCGTCAACATCGCACACTTACCTTACTCGCACCCTAACGGCCGTCACTACCGCATACTTACACATCCTTTCCCCATCTCAGTGTTCTCAGCGTCGGTGTCTTCCTCCGTCGGTCTTCTGCCTTGTCGATCTTCTGGTGCTTTGTCGGTGTTATGACGTTTCGATCTACTCAGGTAGATCCATATATATATATATATATATATATATATATATATATATATATATATATATATATTGTATATATGTATCTACTTCTCTACATCGACATCTCACTTAACTGACACTTACATCACCAAGACAAGAGGACCGGCAAACCTAGGAGATTGACATTCAGAACACTGACTTACCACTTGAGATAACTAACAACTTGGCCATCCTGGAAAAAAAAAACGAACAAAACTAAACCCACCCACACCCTCCTAACTAAATATACCAACTCTGAGATTGCACTACCGCAAGGGTAAGGGGAAAAGTTCAACAGGATGGCCAAGCGGTTACTTACCTCGAGTGGAAAGTCAGTGTTCCGGATGTCAGTCTTATAGGTTTATAGGTTCATAGGTTGGTACTAGGCTATTGGCTGTAGGGCTTGTACAAGTCGAGCCATAACAATTCCCTGGACATTTCTTCCCACACTATTTACTTCCCTGGACCCCTGTCTAGCAGGGTGACTGACGTGATCCCTGGGGTGAATTTCCTTTCTCCCATCCAATCATCAAGGTTCCTTTTGAAGAGGGACAAAGAGGCACTCTGCTTGACATGTATGGGCAGTCTATTCCAGAGTCTGGGGAGTCTCTGGGTCAGGAACCTATCCCTCTAGCATGTTTTGTTTATTGTGATGACAAGATTTAGATTCCTGGAGCGTGTGGCTCTGAGGGATTGGGATTTCTTTTAGTGTAGCATGTCCAACAGCTCTGGGTTTGACAAGGCCTTGTATGTTAAGCAGAGATTGCCTCGGAGTAGACGATATGTGACAGAGTATAGCTGGAGTTTTTTAAGGTGGTCAGCATAGGACATCTGCTTTAGGCCTGTGATTCTTTAGTGAGGTATTTATACAGCCTTTCCAGTTGTTGCAGATGTCTTGAGAGGTACATACCAAATGGGGTATTGTATTCTATAATGGGTCTAATGAGGGATGAGTACAGTGGGACAATGACCTCCTTTTTCTAGATGAAAAGCCCTTAGTGATGAGGTGTGCCACATAGTAGGATATCCTGACTGTTGTGACGATGTGGTTATTGAAGGTGAGACCACTGTCCACCTGTGTCCCTAAGTCTCTTTTCACACTTTCGGTGTTTAGTGTACTGCCACCTATGTGATCATTCATGGGTACATGTTTTTTCCCAAAGGGGATAACTATTCATTTCTTGGCATTGAGCTTGAGCCCATGGCTCTGGCACCAAGCATCTGTTTCTGTAAGGCCCTTTTGTAGAGTATCCACATCATTTGGGGATTCAATAATGGCTCCCAGTTTGCAGTCAAACTTTTTTAGCCAGAGTCCCTTAGTGTTGGCCTGTACTTCAGAGAAGTAGATGCCAAACAAGAGAGGTCCCAGGACTGAACCCTGAGGTAGTCCACTTGTCACTTGTCTGGAGCTGGATTTGGAGTCAGCTACTTTTACAGTGTGGGTTCTTGGCAACCCATCGAGTGACATAGGGATTAATGCCCAGCTTAGTAAGTTTATCTATGACTCCAGAGTGGAGGATGGTGTCAAAGGCCATGGCAAGGTCCAGATATGCTGTGTGGACTGCCTTACCCTCGTTCACGGCTCTGGAGTCTGATTCGAAGAAGTCAATAAGGTTCAAGAGACAAGATCGGACCTTTACAAACCCAAACTGGGTGGGGTCCAGTGTTTTAAGGTTACCAATGTCTTTGTTTAAAGGTTCCATGATAATACGTTTCATGGCCTTGCAGATCAGGCTCGTCAGACTGATGCGCCGGTAGTTCCTGGGATCCAAGGTGGATCCCCCCTTGTGGAGTGGGATAACTGTAGCTGTGCGCCACTCAGTGGGCATAAAGCCTGAGTTTGTCAGTCCTTTTTGTCTTGGCGATGTGATTTTCAGGTAAGTGAAATGTTGGTCTACCAAAGTAGACCTGTGTGTGTGTGTGTGTGTGTGTGTGTGTGTGTGTGTGTGTGTGTGTGTGTGTGTCTATATATATATATATATATATATATATATATATATATATATATGTTTACATATATGTGTATGGTGGCCTATTACCTTACAGGATGAGCTAACCGCTCCCACATCTCCCTTATTAACAAACTACTGATGTATATGTAGCTATATTCCTGCTGATAACACATGAATAGAGAAACATCCAACACATAAATGTTATAGGCCCTCACGTTCCCCAAAACTGCCAAATATCAAGTTTTACCATGGAGAAGATATGTTTTTGATTCCAGTCTTGCCCAGAGTTAGTTGCACTTGGATAATCTTGGATGCATCATGCTGAGCAACTAGCCTGGAGGTGTGGATATCTTTAATAAATATGGAGACGCCTCTGTCTTTAGTGTTTCAGTCCAGGTTAGGTGGCCGAAAGATGTGGTATGAATTATAGCCTGGTAATGCAGGGGTACGCTCTGGAGCCTTGAACCAGGTCTCTGTCACTGCACAGATGTCAATGTTCTCCATTTTGAGGAGTGCCTCGAGTGAGTGCATTTTGATGTTTAAACTTCTAACATTGAGTAGCAACACCCTCAGATCTTGCTTGCTTGTACCTGTTACGGTGGTGAATTTGTCATTTGAACCTTGCCTAAAAAAGGCATTATAGGGGTGGCTAGAACCTTAGACAGTATCCGGAATCCCAGGGGTGACAGGTGCAGGCCATCTCTGATAAAGCATCATGGTTTGTTGATCATGTCATCCCAGGCAGACAGATACTGGATACCCTTAGAATGACACCAGAAGCTTAGCCAATTGTTGAAGACAATCATTTTGTCCTTGTACTGTGGTATCATTCTGGGTGATGGCAGAATGCTACACAGGGCTAGGGTCATACCTGCCTGGGCTACAAGATCGGACAGCTCCTCCATGTCCCTTTTCATGTAGTCCAGGGAGGTACATCTCAGGTCATTCACACCAACATGGACAATGACAGAGTCATATTAAACAAATGGAATTTTAATAATACTGTTTACTTTGTAAAGCAGAAAGGACTAACAAAGGTATTTATTAGTTAATATTCACACATAGACAGGTAGACTGAGCAATACTGTCAAAGTATTATGGGGAATGGAGAAATACATAGTCTTTATTGGCCTAGGTGCTATAGGCATCACTGTTACATCAACATACTGGATATGTGATGTCCTTATACATTGGAAAACATAAACAAATAAAATGATCATTACTATTTACATGATAAACAGTATTGAACAAAGAAACTCCATGTGAATCGAATCCATAACTACAGAGAGTTCAGTTACAGCATCAACTCATTTATACAAATGAGCTAATTGCTAGAACAGTTACTAAACGGTTTTATAAGCAGTGTATCTTACATCTGGGTCACAGCTAAATCTGTGAATTCAAAGAACAGAAAGACACTGCAACCAAGTAACTCTGGAAAAACTAAGTCAGCTTAAACCCAGCAGCAAATTATGAGACTCCACAAGTTGTTTTTAGCACTTTCATTCACTTTAATCTTCTGTGAACTTCCTCAGAAACAAATTCACCATCCATACACCTGTTTAAGTACTATTTAATCACAATTAATTTACATACATAATTTATGGCAATGAATAAAATTTAAAGACATACCATAAAAAATTACTGAAAACTATATATAGTACATATGAACTCTTAAAACATCCTAAATAAATACTTCTCAAGTATATGTTTAACACTAATATAGTGTATCATTTGAATATGTGATATCACAATAAAAATTATGAATTCATTTCCAGGAAACATCTCATATTTATAGTTTCATTGAGACCTGGAAATTTGTCAGCTCCTAAAAATATTTGCCAAAAGGACTCTTTACATTCTAATAAAAGTTTGAAATTACCACCAAATGTTACACTATTTACACTATCTAGAACAGCAAATGTAAACTTTTGAAATTCATTACAAATGATAGAATGCCTTGCTAATGCATTATTTGTGTCTTTTTTCTTTATAGCCAAAATGTGTTCACCAATTCTGACTTTCTAGGCTCTTGTGGTCATTCCCACATAATAACTTGGACATGTTTGGCACTGAGCAAAATAAACAACCATAGTACTGTGACATGTAAAATACTGTTTTGACCAATGTGTTGTTCGTAAATGCTTAAAGTGTACAAAAGATGAATTAGTGATGTATCTACACTGTTTACAACAGTGGCAAGAAAAGGTGCCTTTAGTTTGTATGACACCCATTCTATTTGTAGTACATCTGTTTTCCTTTTTCTCAAGTATACTTTTTAGATTAACTACTTTTTTGAAAGTGAACATTGGTTTAATGCCTAAAATGTTCGCTAAATCTTGGTTACCCAAGATAATCTTCCAGTTATTTACAATAATGTCTTTAATAAGCCACATCTCATTAGAAATGGGTAGCGAAAAGGAACCACTAAATTCCTTATTGTTCTTAGTTGTTACTTCTGTGACCAGTGACCCTACTGTTAAAATAGGCCTTGCTGTGGTCTCACGAAGAAATGTTACTTCTCTTTCTATTGTTTTTAACCATGCCAACTTATAACCTCTATTGACAAAAAATCCCCTTAGATTATTTGTTTCACTCAGAAAAATCTCATTGTCAGATGTCAACCTGCTTAGACGAATGAATTGACCCTTTATAACCCCTTTCTTCATGTGGTAAGGGTGTATACTGTTTTTGTGCAAATACTGATTTGCAAATGTAGGTTTTCTATATATGGAACTTGAAAATTTTTTAAGTACATTGTCATAACTTAAATGTAAATCCAAAAAATTGATGTTAGTTCCAAATTCACCAACAGTGAATGTTAGACAATTTGTAGTGTTGTTCAAATAATGAACAAAGTCATGAAATTCCTGTAAGGTACCATTCCATAGAAAAAACAGATCATCTATGTATCTGGTGTAAAAGATGATCTTGTCTTTGTAAATAGAATTTGCCACGAAAGTGTTTTCCCATTGTGCCATAGTCAGATTTGCATAGGCCGGAGCTACCCTTGCCCCCATTGCCACACCCGAAACTTGCCTATAAAATTTATCATTGAATTTGAAAAAGTTGTTTTGTAATACACATTCCATAAGACTACAAATGGTGTTAACCTTAATATTACTTAAATTTGTGTTAGCAACCAAGTATTGTCTTAAATGTTCAATTCCAAATTCATGATCAATACAAGTGTATAAAGATTGTACATCCAAGGAAGCAAGAAAGAATTCAGATGTCAGAGGTTGTAATTCTCTAAGCTGTTCCAATAGATGCCAAGAGTCTTTTAAATAATATTTAGAACGTTGTACTATTGGATTCAAAGTGTAATCTAACCAAATGGAGATATTTTCTGTCTTACATTTGGGGCTGAGATAATTGGCCTAAAAGGGGATCAAACAGGTTTTTGTAGTTTTGGGATACCAAACATGTTTCCCATTTTAGGAAATTCAACTAATAGGAAACTATATGTTGCATAGTCTATTTCATCTTGACTAAACATATCAAATAAAGTAGTATCTAATCTTAAAAACTTTTTTGTGTCATCTTAGTATCTACTTCTTGATAGACATGTTTGTCCATTAACAAAGCTTCCATAGAGTTTATATATTGGGAATTTTCCATAATTACTATTTTGCCCCCCTTGTCAGCCTTCATAATTCTTATGTCCGTGTTGTCTTTTAAGTTTTTCAGAGCCGTTAACTCTGACTCACTTAAATTCTCAGGAAAGCTAGTGGCATTTATGTTTCTCATAGCTTCCTCACATATGTTTTGAAAAACTTGAAGTGTGCCCACTAGTGGTGGATTAAAGGTACTAGCTTTCTTGGGACCTTCTTGTGTAGAGATTGTTGTAATGTCTTTCATAATGTATTTAAGATTTAATTTCCTAAGTGTTAATCTGAAATATATTATGTTTTTTGTCTTATTAAAATGATTGGAAGGAATAAAAGACAAACCTTTCTGTAAGAGACTAGTAGTCTCTTCAGAAATTTCCATATTTGACAAGTTGTGTATCTGTATTTCATATGAATTTAAGGGAACTGCCCCTACCATCTCTTTCTGTTTGTCAGCCTTCCCTTGGGTTTGTTCTGAACCACTTTGTTCCAAGTTGGCCCACGTTTGTTCCCCTGTTTGTCGACTAAAAAAGGACCTCCATTGGATCCATTGTCACCACAGTTATTGTCCGTATTTGTGGTATTATTAGAAACTGTGTGACTATCATTGTTAGATGCACTAGCAACCTGACCATTCCTGTCACAGTTATTACAATTATCAAAGATAGGGGCTTCGATATTGTTTGCCCCACCATTATTGCTCAACCTACTATTAGAGCCAGACACATTTCTTTTGTCATTTGAATCCACAATATGCTTGTTATTACAATTTGTATCATGCATATATTCTGTGTCAACATGTGATACCAAAACATAAGCATTTTTGTTAGCATATGCTGTAATGTCCCTTTTTAATTTCTTTTGCTTTCTTGAAATGATCGTCGCTCTTTGCCGGTCTGCTCTAGCAGTAATGCTGGAGTACAAACTCGTAAAAGTAGAAAAATAAGCAAAGTTCTTAATTTTAGAGTCTAAATCAGTCATTTGTTGTTTTAAGACTTGTAGCTGCTTTGTATAATAATTAATCAAAGCCGTCATCAATTTTAGTCCAAAGTCGTTAAATAAACCAGTCAGTTCTTCATACAAACTGTCCCTAAACGCTACACAGTTTGGAAATTTACTGTAGCGAAGACCTTGTGGGACACACTTGCGCTTGACACACTCAGCAAGATAACAGATTTCCAAATCTAGGTTTACATGTTTAAAAGTTAGTCTTTCAAGCTCATAGATACTTTGTTTACAGCTTTTTTGATTCTGAAAATCAGAATCCACCGTGTTACTTACTTCGTCAGCAATTTCAATGTCCTGGATATTTTCAAAAGGGTTTTCTGCATCTTTTGCGATATATTCCACCACACTACTTGGACCCACGAAAGGAACGTCTTGCGACTTGCTGGCACTTCCGTTATCCTGTGTGCTGGCCAAATAACCACGATTACGGGTGTTCGCATTTTGACTTCCCTCACCAAATGAAAAAGTACCTCTTTTGGAAGCATTTTCGATACCCTTTTGAATTGCTGTAGTAATAACACTTGTTAGCTGTTCAGAAAAATGCATAAATCCTTCTGGAACTGGATGGGTGGATAGATCCATCAACGGGTCTTGTGACATAATTCTAGCCAAAGGTAAAAAGCTGAAAACGTACAAAAACTTCAAAGAACAGAAAGACACTGCAACCAAGTAACTCTGGAAAAACGAAGTCAGCTTAAACCCAGCAGCAAATTATGAGACTCCACAAGTTGTTTTTAGCGCTTTCATTCACTTTAATCTTCTGTGAACTTCCTCAGAAACAACTTCACCATCCATACACCTGTTTAAGTAGTATTTAATCACAATTAATTTACATACATAATTGATGGCAATGAATAAAATTTAAAGACATACCATAAAAAATTACTGAAAACTATATATAGTACATATGAACTCTTAAAACATCCTAAATAAATACTTCTCAAGTATATGTTTAACACTAATATAACTATATCATTTGAATATGTGATATCACAATAAAAATTATGAATTCATTTCCAGGAAACATCTCATATTTATAGTTTCATTGAGACCTGAAAATTTGTCAGCTCCTAAAAATATTTGCCAAAAGGACTCTTTACATTCTAATAAAAGTTTGAAATTACCACCAAATGTTACACTATTTACACTATCTAGAACAGCAAATGTAAACTTTTTAAATTCATTACAAATGATAGAATGCCTTGCTAATGCATTATTTGTGTCTTTTTTCTTTATAGCCATAATGTGTTCACTAATTCTGACTTTCAAGGCTCTTGTGGTCATTCCCACATAATAACTTGGACATGTTTGGCACTGAGCAAAATAAACAACCATTGTACTGTGACATGTAAAATACTGTTTTGACCAATGTGTTGTTCAGAATGCTTAAAGTGTACAAAAGATGAATTAGTGATGTATCTACACTGTTTACAACAGTGGCAAGAAAAGGTACCTTTAGTTTGTATGACACCCGTTCTATTTGTAGTACATCTGTTTTCCTTTTTCTCAAGTATACTTTTTAGATTAACTACTTTTTTGGAAGTGAACATTGGTTTAATGCCTAAAATGTTGCTAAATCTTGGTTACCCAAGATAATCTTCCAGTTATTTACAATAATGTCTTTAATAAGCCACATCTCATTAGAAATGGGTAGCGAAAAGGAACCACTAAATTCCTTATTGTTCTTAGTTGTTACTTCTGTGACCAGTGACCCTACTGTTAAAATAGGCCTTGCTGTGGTCTCACGAAGAAATGTTACTTCTCTTTCTATTGTTTTTAACCATGCCAACTTATAACCTCTATTGACAAAAATCCCTTAGATTATTTGTTTCACTCAGAAAAATCTCATTGTCAGATGTCAACCTGCTTAGACGAATGAATTGACCCTTTATAACCCCTTTCTTCATGTGGTAAGGGTGTATACTGTTTTTGTGCAAATACTGATTTGCAAATGTAGGTTTTCTATATATGGAACTTGAAAATTTTTAAGTACATTGTCATAACTTAAATGTAAATCCAAAAATTGATGTTAGTTCCAAATTCACCAACAGTGAATGTTAGACAATTTGTAGTGTTGTTCAAATAATGAACAAAGTCATGAAATTCCTGTAAGGTACCATTCCATAGAAAAACAGATCATCTATGTATCTGGTGTAAAAGATGATCTTGTCTTTGTAAATAGAATTTGCCACGAAAGTGTTTTCCCATTGTGCCATAGTCAGATTTGCATAGGCCGGAGCTACCCTTGCCCCCATTGCCACACCCGAAACTTGCCTATAAAATTTATCATTGAATTTGAAAAGTTGTTTTGTAATACACATTCCATAAGACTACAAATGGTGTTAACCTTAATATTACTTAAATTTGTGTTAGCAACCAAGTATTGTCTTAAATGTTCAATTCCAAATTCATGATCAATACAAGTGTATAAAGATTGTACATCCAAGGAAGCAAGAAAGAATTCAGATGTCAGAGGTTGTAATTCTCTAAGCTGTTCCAATAGATGCCAAGAGTCTTTTAAATAATATTTAGAACGTTGTACTATTGGATTCAAAGTGTAATCTAACCAAATGGAGATATTTTCTGTCTTACATTTGGGGGCTGAGATAATTGGCCTAAAAGGGGGATCAAACAGGTTTTTTTGTAGTTTTGGGATACCAAACATGTTTCCCATTTTAGGAAATTCAACTAATAGGAAACTATATGTTGCATAGTCTATTTCATCTTGACTAAACATATCAAATAAAGTAGTATCTAATCTTAAAAAACTTTTTTGTGTCATCTTAGTATCTACTTCTTGATAGACATGTTTGTCCATTAACAAAGCTTCCATAGAGTTTATATATTGGGAATTTTCCATAATTACTATTTTGCCCCCCTTGTCAGCCTTCATAATTCTTATGTCCGTGTTGTCTTTTAAGTTTTTCAGAGCCGTTAACTCTGACTCACTTAAATTCTCAGGAAAGCTAGTGGCATTTATGTTTCTCATAGCTTCCTCACATATGTTTTGAAAAACTTGAAGTGTGCCCACTAGTGGTGGATTAAAGGTACTAGCTTTCTTGGGACCTTCTTGTGTAGAGATTGTTGTAATGTCTTTCATAATGTATTTAAGATTTAATTTCCTAAGTGTTAATCTGAAATATATTATGTTTTTTGTCTTATTAAAATGATTGGAAGGAATAAAAGACAAACCTTTCTGTAAGAGACTAGTAGTCTCTTCAGAAATTTCCATATTTGACAAGTTGTGTATCTGTATTTCATATGAATTTAAGGGAACTGCCCCTACCATCTCTTTCTGTTTGTCAGCCTTCCCTTGGGTTTGTTCTGAACCACTTTGTTCCAAGTTGGCCCACGTTTGTTCCCCTGTTTGTCGACTAAAAAAGGACCTCCATTGGATCCATTGTCACCACAGTTATTGTCCGTATTTGTGGTATTATTAGAAACCGTGTGACTATCATTGTTAGATGCACTAGCAACCTGACCATTCCTGTCACAGTTATTACAATTATCAAAGATAGGGGCTTCGATATTGTTTGCCCCACCATTATTGCTCAACCTACTATTAGAGCCAGACACATTTCTTTTGTCATTTGAATCCACAATATGCTTGTTATTACAATTTGTATCATGCATATATTCTGTGTCAACATGTGATACCAAAACATAAGCATTTTTGTTAGCATATGCTGTAATGTCCCTTTTTAATTTCTTTTGCTTTCTTGAAATGATCGCTCTTTGCCGGTCTGCTCTAGCAGTAATGCTGGAGTACAAACTCGTAAAAGTAGAAAAATAAGCAAAGTTCTTAATTTTAGAGTCTAAATCAGTCATTTGTTGTTTTAAGACTTGTAGCTGCTTTGTATAATAATTAATCAAAGCCGTCATCAATTTTAGTCCAAAGTCGTTAAATAAACCAGTCAGTTCTTCATACAAACTGTCCCTAAACGCTACACAGTTTGGAAATTTACTGTAGCGAAGACCTTGTGGGACACACTTGCGCTTGACACACTCAGCAAGATAACAGATTTCCAAATCTAGGTTTACATGTTTAAAAGTTAGTCTTTCAAGCTCATAGATACTTTGTTTACAGCTTTTTTGATTCTGAAAATCAGAATCCACCGTGTTACTTACTTCGTCAGCAATTTCAATGTCCTGGATATTTTCAAAAGGGTTTTCTGCATCTTTTGCGATATATTCCACCACACTACTTGGACCCACGAAAGGAACGTCTTGCGACTTGCTGGCACTTCCGTTATCCTGTGTGCTGGCCAAATAACCACGATTACGGTGTTCACATTTTGACTTCCCTCACCAAATGAAAAAGTACCTCTTTTGGAAGCATTTTCGATACCCTTTTGAATTGCTGTAGTAATAACACTTGTTAGCTGTTCAGAAAATGCATAAATCCTTCTGGAACTGGATGGGTGGATAGATCCATCAACGGGTCTTGTGACATAATTCTAGCCAAAGGTAAAAAGCTGAAAACGTACAAAAACTTCAAAGAACAGAAAGACACTGCAACCAAGTAACTCTGGAAAAACGAAGTCAGCTTAAACCCAGCAGCAAATTATGAGACTCCACAAGTTGTTTTAGCGCTTTCATTCACTTTAATCTTCTGTGAACTTCCTCAGAAACAACTTCACCATCCATACACCTGTTTAAGTAGTATTTAATCACAATTAATTTACATACATAATTGATGGCAATGAATAAAATTTAAAGACATACCATAAAAAATTACTGAAAACTATATATAGTACATATGAACTCTTAAAACATCCTAAATAAATACTTCTCAAGTATATGTTTAACACTAATATAACTATATCATTTGAATATGTGATATCACAATAAAAATTATGAATTCATTTCCAGGAAACATCTCATATTTATAGTTTCATTGAGACCTGAAAATTTGTCAGCTCCTAAAAATATTTGCCAAAAGGACTCTTTACATTCTAATAAAAGTTTGAAATTACCACCAAATGTTACACTATTTACACTATCTAGAACAGCAAATGTAAACTTTTAAAATTCATTACAAATGATAGAATGCCTTGCTAATGCATTATTTGTGTCTTTTTTCTTTATAGCCATAATGTGTTCACTAATTCTGACTTTCAAGGCTCTTGTGGTCATTCCCACATAATAACTTGGACATGTTTGGCACTGAGCAAAATAAACAACCATTGTACTGTGACATGTAAAATACTGTTTTGACCAATGTGTTGTTCGTAAATGCTTAAAGTGTACAAAAGATGAATTAGTGATGTATCTACACTGTTTACAACAGTGGCAAGAAAAGGTGCCTTTAGTTTGTATGACACCCGTTCTATTTGTAGTACATCTGTTTTCCTTTTTCTCAAGTATACTTTTTAGATTAACTACTTTTTTGAATGTGAACATTGGTTTAATGCCTAAAATGTTCGCTAAATCTTGGTTACCCAAGATAATCTTCCAGTTATTTACAATAATGTCTTTAATAAGCCACATCTCATTAGAAATGGGTAGCAAAAAGGAACCACTAAATTCCTTATTGTTCTTAGTTGTTACTTCTGTGACCAGTGACCCTACTGTTAAAATAGGCCTTGCTGTGGTCTCACGAAGAAATGTTACTTCTCTTTCTATTGTTTTTAACCATGCCAACTTATAACCTCTATTGACAAAAATCCCTTAGATTATTTTTTTCACTCAGAAAAATCTCATTGTCAGATGTCAACCTGCTTAGATGAATGTATTGACCCTTTATAACCCCTTTCTTCATGTGGTAAGGGTGTATACTGTTTTTGTGCAAATACTGATTTGCAAATGTAGGTTTTCTATATATGGAACTTGAAAATTTTTTAAGTACATTGTCATAACTTAAATGTAAATCCAAAAAATTGATGTTAGTTCCAAATTCACCAACAGTGAATGTTAGACAATTTGTAGTGTTGTTCAAATAATGAACAAAGTCATGAAATTCCTGTAAGGTGTACCATTCCATAGAAAAAAACAGATCATCTATGTATCTGGTGTAAAAGATGATCTTGTCTTTGTAAATAGAATTTGCCACGAAAGTGTTTTCCCATTGTGCCATAGTCAGATTTGCATAGGCCGGAGCTACCCTTGCCCCCATTGCCACACCCGAAACTTGCCTATAAAATTTATCATTGAATTTGAAAAAGTTGTTTTGTAATGCACATTCCATAAGACGACAAATGGTGTTAACCTTAATATTACTTAAATTTGTGTTAGCAACCAAATATTGTCTTAAATGTTCAATTCCAAATTCATGATCAATACAAGTGTATAAAGATTGTACATCCAAGGAAGCAAGAAAGAATTCAGATGTCAGAGGTTGTAATTCTCTAAGCTGTTCCAATAGATGCCAAGAGTCTTTTAAATAATATTTAGAACGTTGTACTATTGGATTCAAGGTGTAATCTAACCAAATGGAGATATTTTCTGTCTTACATTTGGGGGCTGAGATAATTGGCCTAAAAGGGGGATCAAACAGGTTTTTTTTGTAGTTTTGGGATACCAAACATTTTTCCCATTTTAGGAAATTCAACTAATAGGAAACTATATGTTGCATAGTCTATTTCATCTTGACTAAACATATCAAATAAAGTAGTATCTAATCTTAAAAAACTTTTTTGTATCATCTTAGTATCTACTTCTTGATAGACATGTTTGTCCATTAACAAAGCTTCCATTGAGTTTATATATTGGGAATTTTCCATAATTACTATTTTGCCCCCATTGTCAGCCTTCATAATTCTTATGTCCGTGTTGTCTTTTAAGTATTTCAGAGCCGTTAACTCTGACTCACTTAAATTCTCAGGAAAGCTAGTGGCATTTATGTTTCTCATAGCTTCCTCACATATGTTTTGAAAAACTTGAAGTGTGCCCACTAGTGGTGGATTAAAGGTACTAGCTTTCTTGGGACCGTCTTGTGTAGAGATTGTTGTAATGTCTTTCATAATGAATTTAAGATTTAATTTCCTAAGTGTTAATCTGAAATCTATTATGTTTTTTGTCTTATTAAAATGATTGGAAGGAATAAAAGACAAAAATTTCTGTAAGAGACTAGTAGTCTCTTCAGAAATTTCCATATTTGACAAGTTGTGTATCTGTATTTCATATGAATTTAAGGGAACTGCCCCTACCATCTCTTTCTGTTTGTCAGCCTTCCCTTGGGTTTGTTCTGAACCACTTTGTTCCAAGTTGGCCCACGTTTGTTCCCCTGTTTGTCGACTAAAAAAGGACCTCCATTGGATCCATTGTCACCACAGTTATTGTCCATATTTGTGGTATTATTAGAAACTGTGTGACTATCATTGTTAGATGCACTAGCAACCTGACCATTCCTGTCACAGTTATTACAATTATCTAAGATAGGGACTTCGATATTGTTTGCCCCACCATTATTGCTCAACCTACTATTAGAGCCAGACACATTTCTTTTGTCATTTGAATCCACAATATGCTTGTTATTACAATTTGTATCATGCATATATTCTGTGTCAACATGTGATACCAAAACATAAGCTTTTTTGTTAGCATATGCTGTAATGTCCCTTTTTAATTTCTTTTGCTTTCTTGAAATGATCGGCGCTCTTTGCCGGTCTGCTCTAGCAGTAATGCTGGAGTACAAACTCGTAAAAGTAGAAAAACAAGCAAAGTTCTTAATTTTAGAGTCTAAATCAGTCATTTGTTGTTTTAAGACTTGTAGCTGCTTTGTATAATAATTAATCAAAGCTGTCATCAATTTTAGTCCAAAGTCGTTAAATAAACCAGTCAGTTCTTCATACAAACTGTCCCCAAATGCTACACAGTTTGGAAATTTACTGTAGCGAAGACCTTGTGGGACACACTTGCGCTTGACACACTCAGCAAGATAACAGATTTCCAAATCTAGGTTTACATGTTTAAAAGTTAGTCTTTCAAGCTCATAGATACTTTGTTTACAGCTTTTTTGATTCTGAAAATCAGAATCCACCGTGTTACTTACTTCGTCAGCAATTTCAATGTCCTGGATATTTTCAAAGGGTTTTCTGCATCTTTTGTGATATATTCCACCACACTACTCGGACCCACGAAAGGAACGTCTTGCGACTTGCTGGCACTTCCGTTATCCTGTGTGCTGGCCAAATAACCACGATTACGGGTGTTTGCATTTTGACTTCCCTCACCAAATGAAAAAGTACCTGGTTTGGAAGCATTTTCGATACCCTTTTGAATTGCTGTAGTAATAACACTTGTTAGCTGTTCAGAAAAATGCATAAATCCTTCTGGAACTGGATGGGTGGATAGATCCATCAACGGGTCTTGTGACATAATTCTGGCCAAAGGTAAAAGCTGAAAACGCAAAAACTTCAAAGAACAGAAAGACACTGCAACCAAGTAACTCTGGAAAAACGAAGTCAGCTTAAACCCAGCAGCAAATTATGAGAGTCCACAAGTTGTTTTTAGTGCTTTCATTCACTTTAATCTTCTGTGAACTTCCTCAGAAACAACTTCACCATCCATACACCTGTTTAAGTACTATTTAATCACAATTAATTTACATACATAATTGATGGCAATGAATAAAATTTAAAGACATCCCATAAAAAATTACTGAAAACTATATATAGTACATATGAACTCTTAAAACATTCTAAATAAATACTTCTCAAGTATATGTTTAACACCAATATAACTATATAATTTGAATATGTGATATCACAATAAAAATTATGAATTCATTTCCAGGAAACATCTCATATTTATAGTTTCATTGAGACCTGGAAATTTGTCAGCTCCTAAAAATATTTGCCAAAAGGACTCTTTTCATTCTAATAAAAGTTTGAAATTACCACCAAATGTTACACTATTTACACTATCTAGAACAGCAAATGTAAACTTTTTAAATTTATTACAAATGATAGAATGCCTTGCTAATGCATTATTTGTGTCTTTTTTCTTTATAGCCAAAATGTGTTCACTAATTCTGACTTTCAAGGCTCTTGTGGTCATTCCCACATAATAACTTGGACATGTTTGGCACTGAGCAAAATAAACAACCATAGTACTGTGACATGTAAAATACTGTTTTGACCAATGTGTTGTTCGTAAATGCTTAAAGTGTACAAAAGATGAATTAGTGATGTATCTACACTGTTTACAACAGTGGCAAGAAAAGGTGCCTTTAGTTTGTATGACACCCGTTCTATTTGTAGTACATCTGTTTTCCTTTTCTCAAGTATACTTTTTAGATTAACTACTTTTTTGAAAGTGAACATTGGTTTAATGCCTAAAATGTTAGCTAAATCTTGGTTACCCAAGATAATCTTCCAGTTATTTACAATAATGTCTTTAATAAGCCACATCTCATTAGAAATGGGTAGCAAAAGGAACCACTAAATTCCTTATTGTTCTTAGTTGTTACTTCTGTGACCAGTGACCCTACTGTTAAAATAGGCCTTGCTGTGGTCTCACGAAGAAATGTTACTTCTCTTTCTATTGTTTTTAACCATGCCAACTTATAACCTCTATTGACAAAATATCCCTTACATTATTTGTTTCACTCAGAAAAATCTCATTGTCAGATGTCAACCTGCTTAGACGAATGTATTGACCCTTTATAACCCCTTTCTTCATGTGGTAAGGGTGTATACTGTTTTTGTGCAAATACTGATTTGCAAATGTAGGTTTTCTATATATGGAACTTGAAAATTTTTTAAGTACATTGTCATAACTTAAATGTAAATCCAAAAATTGATGTTAGTTCCAAATTCACCAACAGTGAATGTTAGACAATTTGTAGTGTTGTTCAAATAATGAACATAGTCATGAAATTCCTGTAAGGTGTACCATTCCATAGAAAAAACAGATCATCTATGTATCTGGTGTAAAAGATGATCTTGTCTTTGTAAATAGAATTTGCCACGAAAGTGTTTTCCCATTGTGCCATAGTCAGATTTGCATAGGCCGGAGCTACCCTTGCCCCCATTGCCACACCCGAAACTTGCCTATAAAATTTATCATTGAATTTGAAAAAGTTGTTTTGTAATACACATTCCATAAGACTACAAATGGTGTTAACCTTAATATTACTTAAATTTGTGTTAGCAACCAAATATTGTCTTAAATGTTCAATTCCAAATTCATGATCAGTACATATGTATAAAGATTGTACATCCAAGGAAGCAAGAAAGAATTCAGATGTCAGAGGTTGTAATTCTCTAAGCTGTTCCAATAGATGCCAAGAGTCTTTTAAATAATATTTAGAACGCTGTACTATTGGATTCAAGGTGTAATCTAACCAAATGGAGATATTTTCTGTCTTACATTTGGGGGCTGAGATAATTGGCCTAAAAGGGGGATCAAACAGGTTTTTTTGTAGTTTTGGGATACCAAACATGTTTCCCATTTTAGGAAATTCAACTAATAGGAAACTATATGTTGCATAGTCTATTTCATCTTGACTAAACATATCAAATAAAGTAGTATCTAATCTTAAAAAACTTTTTTGTACCATCTTAGTATCTACTTCTTGATAGACATGTTTGTCCATTAACAAAGCTTCCATTGAGTTTATATATTGGGAATTTTCCATAATTACTATTTTGCCCCCCTTGTCAGCCTTCATAATTCTTATGTCCGTGTTGTCTTTTAAGTTTTTCAGAGCCGTTAACTCTGACTCACTTAAATTCTCAGGAAAGCTAGTGGCATTTATGTTTCTCATAGCTTCCTCACATATGTTTTGAAAAACTTGAAGTGTGCCCACTAGTGGTGGATTAAAGGTACTAGCTTTCTTGGGACCGTCTTGTGTAGAGATTGTTGTAATGTCTTTCATAATGAATTTAAGATTTAATTTCCTAAGTGTTAATCTGAAATCTATTATGTTTTTTGTCTTATTAAAATGATTGGAAGGAATAAAAGACAAACCTTTCTGTAAGAGACTAGTAGTCTCTTCAGAAATTTCCATATTTGACAAGTTGTGTATCTGTATTTCATATGAATTTAAGGGAACTGCCCCTACCATCTCTTTCTGTTTGTCAGCCTTCCCTTGGGTTTGTTCTGAACCACTTTGTTCCAAGTTGGCCCACGTTTGTTCCCCTGTTTGTCGACTAAGAAAGGACCTCCATTGGATCCATTGTCACCACAGTTATTGTCCATATTTGTGGTATTATTAGAAACTGTGTGACTATCATTGTTAGATGCACTAGCAACCTGACCATTCCTGTCACAGTTATTACAATTATCTAAGATAGGGACTTCGATATTGTTTGCCCCACCATTATTGCTCAACCTACTATTAGAGCCAGACACATTTCTTTTGTCATTTGAATCCACAATATGCTTGTTATTACAATTTGTATCATGCATATATTCTGTGTCAACATGTGATACCAAAACATAAGCTTTTTTGTTAGCATATGCTGTAATGTCCCTTTTAATTTCTTTTGCTTTCTTGAAATGATCGGCTCTTTGCCGGTCTGCTCTAGCAGTAATGCTGGAGTACAAACTCGTAAAAGTAGAAAAACAAGCAAAGTTCTTAATTTTAGAGTCTAAATCAGTCATTTGTTGTTTTAAGACATGTAGCTGCTTTGTATAATAATTAATCAAAGCTGTCATCAATTTTAGTCCAAAGTCGTTAAATAAACCAGTCAGTTCTTCATACAAACTGTCCCCAAATGCTACACAGTTTGGAAATTTACTGTAGCGAAGACCTTGTGGGACACACTTGCGCTTGACACACTCAGCAAGATAACAGATTTCCAAATCTAGGTTTACATGTTTAAAAGTTAGTCTTTCAAGCTCATAGATACTTTGTTTACAGCTTTTTTGATTCTGAAAATCAGAATCCACCGTGTTACTTACTTCGTCAGCAATTTCAATGTCCTGGATATTTTCAAAAGGGTTTTCTGCATCTTTTGTGATATATTCCACCACACTACTCGGACCCACGAAAGGAACGTCTTGCGACTTGCTGGCACTTCCGTTATCCTGTGTGCTGGCCAAATAACCACGATTACGGGTGTTTGCATTTTGACTTCCCTCACCAAATGAAAAAGTACCTGGTTTGGAAGCATTTTCGATACCCTTTTGAATTGCTGTAGTAATAACACTTGTTAGCTGTTCAGAAAAATGCATAAATCCTTCTGGAACTGGATGGGTGGATAGATCCATCAACGGGTCTTGTGACATAATTCTGGCCAAAGGTAAAAAGCTGAAAACGTACAAAAACTTCAAAGAACAGAAAGACACTGCAACCAAGTAACTCTGGAAAAACGAAGTCAGCTTAAACCCAGCAGCAAATTATGAGAGTCCACAAGTTGTTTTTAGTGCTTTCATTCACTTTAATCTTCTGTGAACTTCCTCAGAAACAACTTCACCATCCATACACCTGTTTAAGTACTATTTAATCACAATTAATTTACATACATAATTGATGGCAATGAATAAAATTTAAAGACATCCCATAAAAAATTACTGAAAACTATATATAGTACATATGAACTCTTAAAACATTCTAAATAAATACTTCTCAAGTATATGTTTAACACCAATATAACTATATCATTTGAATATGTGATATCACAATAAAAATTATGAATTCATTTCCAGGAAACATCTCATATTTATAGTTTCATTGAGACCTGGAAATTTGTCAGCTCCTAAAAATATTTGCCAAAAGGACTCTTTTCATTCTAATAAAAGTTTGAAATTACCACCAAATGTTACACTATTTACACTATCTAGAACAGCAAATGTAAACTTTTTAAATTCATTACAAATGATAGAATGCCTTGCTAATGCATTATTTGTGTCTTTTTTCTTTATAGCCAAAATGTGTTCACTAATTCTGACTTTCAAGGCTCTTGTGGTCATTCCCACATAATAACTTGGACATGTTTGGCACTGAGCAAAATAAACAACCATAGTACTGTGACATGTAAAATACTGTTTTGACCAATGTGTTGTTCGTAAATGCTTAAAGTGTACAAAAGATGAATTAGTGATGTATCTACACTGTTTACAACAGTGGCAAGAAAAGGTGCCTTTAGTTTGTATGACACCCGTTCTATTTGTAGTACATCTGTTTTCCTTTTTCTCAAGTATACTTTTTAGATTAACTACTTTTTTGAAAGTGAACATTGGTTTAATGCCTAAAATGTTCGCTAAATCTTGGTTACCCAAGATAATCTTCCAGTTATTTACAATAATGTCTTTAATAAGCCACATCTCATTAGAAATGGGTAGCAAAAGGAACCACTAAATTCCTTATTGTTCTTAGTTGTTACTTCTGTGACCAGTGACCCTACTGTTAAAATAGGCCTTGCTGTGGTCTCACGAAGAAATGTTACTTCTCTTTCTATTGTTTTTAACCATGCCAACTTATAACCTCTATTGACAAAAAATCCCCTTAGATTATTTGTTTCACTCAGAAAAATCTCATTGTCAGATGTCAACCTGCTTAGACGAATGTATTGACCCTTTATAACCCCTTTCTTCATGTGGTAAGGGTGTATACTGTTTTTGTGCAAATACTGATTTGCAAATGTAGGTTTTCTGTATATGGAACTTGAAAATTTTTTAAGTACATTGTCATAACTTAAATGTAAATCCAAAAAATTGATGTTAGTTCCAAATTCACCAACAGTGAATGTTAGACAATTTGTAGTGTTGTTCAAATAATGAACATAGTCATGAAATTCCTGTAAGGTGTACCATTCCATAGAAAAAACAGATCATCTATGTATCTGGTGTAAAAGATGATCTTGTCTTTGTAAATAGAATTTGCCACGAAAGTGTTTTCCCATTGTGCCATAGTCAGATTTGCATAGGCCGTAGCTACCCTTGCCCCCATTGCCACACCCGAAACTTGCCTATAAAATTTATCATTGAATTTGAAAAAGTTGTTTTGTAATACACATTCCATAAGACTACAAATGGTGTTAACCTTAATATTACTTAAATTTGTGTTAGCAACCAAATATTGTCTTAAATGTTCAATTCCAAATTCATGATCAGTACATATGTATAAAGATTGTACATCCAAGGAAGCAAGAAAGAATTCAGATGTCAGAGGTTGTAATTCTCTAAGCTGTTCCAATAGATGCCAAGAGTCTTTTAAATAATATTTAGAACGTTGTACTATTGGATTCAAGGTGTAATCTAACCAAATGGAGATATTTTCTGTCTTACATTTGGGGGCTGAGATAATTGGCCTAAAAGGGGGATCAAACAGGTTTTTTTGTAGTTTTGGGATACCAAACATGTTTCCCATTTTAGGAAATTCAACTAATAGGAAACTATATGTTGCATAGTCTATTTCATCTTGACTAAACATATCAAATAAAGTAGTATCTAATCTTAAAAACTTTTTGTACCATCTTAGTATCTACTTCTTGATAGACATGTTTGTCCATTAACAAAGCTTCCATTGAGTTTATATATTGGGAATTTTCCATAATTACTATTTTGCCCCCCTTGTCAGCCTTCATAATTCTTATGTCCGTGTTGTCTTTTAAGTTTTTCAGAGCCGTTAACTCTGACTCACTTAAATTCTCAGGAAAGCTAGTGGCATTTATGTTTCTCATAGCTTCCTCACATATGTTTTGAAAAACTTGAAGTGTGCCCACTAGTGGTGGATTAAAGGTACTAGCTTTCTTGGGACCGTCTTGTGTAGAGATTGTTGTAATGTCTTTCATAATGAATTTAAGATTTAATTTCCTAAGTGTTAATCTGAAATCTATTATGTTTTTTGTCTTATTAAAATGATTGGAAGGAATAAAAGACAAACCTTTCTGTAAGAGACTAGTAGTCTCTTCAGAAATTTCCATATTTGACAAGTTGTGTATCTGTATTTCATATGAATTTAAGGGAACTGCCCTACCATCTCTTTCTGTTTGTCAGCCTTCCCTTGGGTTTGTTCTGAACCACTTTGTTCCAAGTTGGCCCACGTTTGTTCCCCTGTTTGTCGACTAAAAAAGGACCTCCATTGGATCCATTGTCACCACAGTTATTGTCCATATTTGTGGTATTATTAGAAACTGTGTGACTATCATTGTTAGATGCACTAGCAACCTGACCATTCCTGTCACAGTTATTACAATTATCTAAGATAGGGACTTCGATATTGTTTGCCCCACCATTATTGCTCAACCTACTATTAGAGCCAGACACATTTCTTTTGTCATTTGAATCCACAATATGCTTGTTATTACAATTTGTATCATGCATATATTCTGTGTCAACATGTGATACCAAAACATAAGCTTTTTTGTTAGCATATGCTGTAATGTCCCTTTTTAATTTCTTTTGCTTTCTTGAAATGATCGGCGCTCTTTGCCGGTCTGCTCTAGCAGTAATGCTGGAGTACAAACTCGTAAAAGTAGAAAAACAAGCAAAGTTCTTAATTTTAGAGTCTAAATCAGTCATTTGTTGTTTTAAGACTTGTAGCTGCTTTGTATAATAATTAATCAAAGCTGTCATCAATTTTAGTCCAAAGTCGTTAAATAAACCAGTCAGTTCTTCATACAAACTGTCCCCAAATGCTACACAGTTTGGAAATTTACTGTAGCGAAGACCTTGTGGGACACACTTGCGCTTGACACACTCAGCAAGATAACAGATTTCCAAATCTAGGTTTACATGTTTAAAAGTTAGTCTTTCAAGCTCATAGATACTTTGTTTACAGCTTTTTTGATTCTGAAAATCAGAATCCACCGTGTTACTTACGTCAGCAATTTCAATGTCCTGGATATTTTCAAAAGGGTTTTCTGCATCTTTTGTGATATATTCCACCACACTACTCGGACCCACGAAAGGAATGTCTTGCGACTTGCTGGCACTTCCGTTATCCTGTGTGCTGGCCAAATAACCACGATTACGGGTGTTCGCATTTTGACTTCCCTCACCAAATGAAAAAGTACCTGGTTTGGAAGCATTTTCGATACCCTTTTGAATTGCTGTAGTAATAACACTTGTTAGCTGTTCAGAAAAATGCATAAATCCTTCTGGAACTGGATGGGTGGATAGATCCATCAACGGGTCTTGTGACATAATTCTAGCCAAAGGTAAAAAGCTGAAAACGTACAAAAACTTCAAAGAACAGAAAGACACTGCAACCAAGTAACTCTGGAAAAACGAAGTCAGCTTAAACCCAGCAGCAAATTATGAGACTCCACAAGTTGTTTTTAGCGCTTTCATTCACTTTAATCTTCTGTGAACTTCCTCAGAAACAACTTCACCATCCATACACCTGTTTAAGTACTATTTAATCACAATTAATTTACATACATAATTGATGGCAATGAATAAAATTTAAAGACATACCATAAAAAATTACTGAAAACTATATATAGTACATATGAACTCTTAAAACATCCTAAATAAATACTTCTCAAGTATATGTTTAACACTAATATAACTATATCATTTGAATATGTGATATCACAATAAAAATTATGAATTCATTTCCAGGAAACATCTCATATTTATAGTTTCATTGAGACCTGGAAATTTGTCAGCTCCTAAAAATATTTGCCAAAAGGACTCTTTTCATTCTAATAAAAGTTTGAAATTACCACCAAATGTTACACTATTTACACTATCTAGAACAGCAAATGTAAACTTTTTAAATTCATTACAAATGATAGAATGCCTTGCTAATGCATAATTTGTGTCTTTTTTCTTTATAGCCAAAATGTGTTCACTAATTCTGACTTTCAATGCTCTTGTGGTCATTCCCACATAATAACTTGGACATGTTTGGCACTGAGCAAAATAAACAACCATAGTACTGTGACATGTAAAATACTGTTTTGACCAATGTGTTGTTCGTAAATGCTTAAAGTGTACAAAAGATGAATTAGTGATGTAGCTACACTGTTTACAACAGTGGCAAGAAAAGGTGCCTTTAGTTTGTATGACACCCGTTCTATTTGTAGTACATCTGTTTTCCTTTTTCCTAAAATGGGAAACATGTTTGGTATCCCAAAACTACAAAAAAACCTGTTTGATCCCCCTTTTAGGCCAGTTATCTCAGCCCCCAAATGTAAGACAGAAAATATCTCCATTTGGTTAGATTACACTTTGAATCCAATAGTACAACGTTCTAAATATTATTTAAAAGACTCTTGGCATCTATTGGAACAGCTTAGAGAATTACAACCTCTGACATCTGAATTCTTTCTTGCTTCCTTGGATGTACAATCTTTATACACTTGTATTGATCATGAATTTGGAATTGAACATTTAAGACAATATTTGGTTGCTAACACAAATTTAAGTAATATTAAGGTTAACACCATTTGTAGTCTTATGGAATGTGTATTACAAAACAACTTTTTCAAATTCAATGATAAATTTTATAGGCAAGTTTCGGGTTGGCAATGGGGGCAAGGGTAGCTCCGACCTATGCAAATCTGACTATGGCACAATGGGAAAACACTTTCGTGGCAAATTCTATTTACAAAGACAAGATCATCTTTTACACCAGATACATAGATGATCTGTTTTTTCTATGGAATGGTACCTTACAGGAATTTCATGACTTTGTTCATTATTTAAACAACACTACAAATTGTCTAACATTCACTGTTGGTGAATTTGGAACTAACATCAATTTTTTGGATTTACATTTAAGTTATGACAATGTACTTAAAAAATTTTCAAGTTCCATATATAGAAAACCTACATTTGCAAATCAGTAATTGAACAAAAACAGTATGCACCCTTACCACATGAAGAAAGGGGTTATAAAGGGTCAATACATTCGTCTAAGCAGGTTGACATCTGACAATGAGATTTTTCTGAGTGAAACAAATAATCTAAGGGGATTTTTTGTCAATAGAGGTTATAAGTTGGCATGGTTAAAAACAATAGAAAGAGAAGTAACATTTCTTCGTGAGACCACAGCAAGGCCTATTTTAACAGTAGGGTCACTGGTCACAGAAGTAACAACTAAGAACAATAAGGAATTTAGTGGTTCCTTTTTGCTACCCATTTCTAATGAGATGTGGCTTATTAAAGACATTATTGTAAATAACTGGAAGATTATCTTGGGTAACCAAGATTTAGCAAACATTTTAGGCATTAAACCAATGTTCACTTTCAAAAAAGTAGTTAATCTAAAAAGTATACTTGAGAAAAAGGAAAACAGATGTACTACAAATAGAACGGGTGTCATACAAACTAAAGGCACCTTTTCTTGCCACTGTTGTAAACAGTGTAGATACATCACTAATTCATCTTTTGTACACTTTAAGCATTTACGAACAACACATTGGTCAAAACAGTATTTTGCATGTCACAGTACTATGGTTGTTTATTTTGCTCAGTGCCAAACATGTCCAAGTTATTATGTGGGAATGACCACAAGAGCCTTGAAAGTCAGAATTAGTGAACACATTTTGGCTATAAAGAAAAAAGACACAAATAATGCATTAGCAAGGCATTCTATCATTTGTAATGAATTTAAAAAGTTTACATTTGCTGTTCTAGATAGTGTAAATAGTGTAACATTTGGTGGTAATTTCAAACTTTTATTAGAATGTAAAGAGTCCTTTTGGCAAATATTTTTAGGAGCTGACAAATTTCCAGGTCTCAATGAAACTATAAATATGAGACGTTTCTTGGAAATGAATTCATAATTTTTATTGTGATATCACATATTCAAATGATATAGTTATATTAGTGTTAAACATATACTTGAGAAGTATTTATTTATGATGTTTTAAGAGTTCATATGTACTATATATAGTTTTCAGTAATTTTTTATGGTATGTCTTTAAATTTTATTCATTGCCATCAATTATGTATGTAAATTAATTGTGAATAAATAGTACTTAAACAGGTGTATGGATGGTGAAGTTGTTTCTGAGGAAGTTCACAGAAGATTAAAGTGAATGAAAGCGCTAAAAACAACTTGTGGAGTCTCATAATTTGCTGCTGGGTTTAAGCTGACTTCGTTTTTCCAGAGTTACTTGGTTGCAGTGTCTTTCTGTTCTTTGAAGTTTTTGCGTTTCAGCTTTTTACCTTTGGCTAGAATTATGTCACAAGACCCGTTGATGGATCTATTCACCCATCCAGTTCCAGAAGGATGTATGCATTTTTCTGAACAGCTAACAAGTGTTATTACTACAGCAATTCAAAAGGGTATCGAAAATGCTTCCAAACCAGGTACTTTTTCATTTGGTGAGGGAAGTCAAAATGCGAACACCCGTAATCATGGTTATTTGGCCAGCACACAGGATAACGGAAGTGCCAGCAAGTCGCAAGACTTCCTTTCGTGGGTCCGAGTAGTGTGGTGGAATATATCGCAAAAGATGCAGAAAACCCTTTTGAAAATATCCAGGACATTGAAATTGCTGACGAAGTAACACGGTGGATTCTGATTTTCAGAATCAAAAAAGCTGTAAACAAAGTATCTATGAGCTTGAAAGACTAACTTTTAAACATGTAAACCTAGATTTGGAAATCTGTTATCTTGCTGAGTGTGTCAAGCGCAAGTGTGTCCCACAAGGTCTTCGCTACAGTAAATTTCCAAACTGTGTAGCGTTTGGGGACAGTTTGTATGAAGAACTGACTGGTTTATTTAACGACTTTGGACTAAAATTGATGACGGCTTTGATTAATTATTACACAAAGCAGCTACAAGTCTTAAAACAACAAATGACTGATTTAGACTCTAAAATTAAGAACTTTGCTTGTTTTTCTACTTTTACGAGTTTGTACTCCAGCATTACTGCTAGAGCAGACCGGCAAAGAGCGACGATCATTTCAAGAAAGCAAAAGAAATTAAAAAGGGACATTACAGCATATGCTAACAAAAAAGCTTATGTTTTGGTATCACATGTTGACACAGAATATATGCATGATACAAATTGTAATAACAAGTATATTGTGGATTCAAATGACAAAAGAAATGTGTCTGGCTCTAATAGTAGGTTGAGCAATAATGGTGGGGCAAACAATATCGAAGTCCCTATCTTAGATAATTGTAATAACTGTGACAGGAATGGTCAGGTTGCTAGTGCATCTAACAATGATAGTCACACAGTTTCTAATAATACCACAAATACGGACAATAACTGTGGTGACAATGGATCCAATGGAGGTCCTTTTTTTAGTCGACAAACAGGGGAACAAACGTGGGCCAACTTGGAACAAAGTGGTTCAGAACAAACCCAAGGGAAGGCTGAGAAACAGAAAGAGATGGTAGGGGCAGTTCCCTTAAATTCATATGAAATACAGATACACAACTTGTCAAATATGGAAATTTCTTTTTTTTTCAAAACAAGTTTATTGTTTTAACATATAAGAGAAATATCATAACAATTTTATACAAATAATTAAAAATAGGTATTATTATAATATTCAACAAAACAACTAAAGTATTTACAAAGACATCCACTACAATCAGATCAATTAATTAAACTAAAATACTGTGCTATTGAAATTAGAATTTTTTTTAACAAATTTTGTAAATTATCCCATACAATAAAATGTGATGTTTTTCTAGTTGTTCTCATTCTAATTGTGCTTATTTCCATATGACAAATTATATTCATAACATTTTTAAATTCATTGAACGAAGGAGGTGTATCTGAAATCCAATTTCTAGTTATTATTTTCCTAGCCACTGCTAGGATAGACCATAACAAGGGAAGCTTAATCTTTTTAACACATTGAGGTACAGGTGTGTTGAATAATATAAGAGACTTAGACATAATGAAATTATCTGTAAAAAGAGCCTGCAAAAATTCATTAATTGACTTCCAGTATTCTTTCAACTTCATACAGTCATAAAACATGTGAGCCCAGTCAGCATTAATTTCTACATTACATCTCTTACATAGATTATCTTTATTATTAATTTTATTCATCATCAAAGGTGTATAAAAAGATCTATGTAAAAATTTCCATGTATAAAGTCTCCAGACAATGGAAGATGTAGTTCTATAAGCAGATTCCAATATATATTGTTTATCTTGTTGAATTGGTGGGTCCCCATTAATAGAGGTGAAATAATTCCAGTATGAATCTACATTGTTAAAAGTTTCTTGTCTGATAATTTTATGTATATATGAAAGTTTACCTTTATCAGAAACTTTATGCTGTAAATTTATTATCAAGTAATCAATCAGTTTTGGAATAGATTCTTTAACTGTTATAGACATTAGATCTATTCTATCAATGAGATGTTGTCTAAAGATCTGAACCTCTAACCAGCAAGTTTCTCTTGGATCAAATTCTTGTTTTAAGAAATCTAGATTTTTAACTTTATTATCAGATATCAGCTGATACCAGTACTTTAGATTATTATCTATAGCTAAATGAGCTCCTTCAGAAGTAGATGACATAAGCATACCCTGAGTATAAATTATAGGGAATACAATAAAATTCCATTCCCTATACTTAGGGTGCATGAATATAAAGTTACGATAACTAATAATAATATTTAATGGGGTAACAGACCATATGTTTAGGTGTAATAGGTGAAGTACAAAATTCCTTTAGCAACCACAACATGGAGTTATTTATAATCATATTTTTATGTGTTAAGGAGATTTTCATGAAGTGCATACTAATTAGCTCCCAATAATCTTTCCATTTTGACATATGACCGATCTATTAATAAAGTAATAACTTTTATAATAGAAGAGATAATATATAAATTAAAGTCTGGAAAATAAATACCCCCTTGAGACCAGCTATTAGTATGTTTCTTTAATGCAATCCTAGGTCTATTAGGTACCCATAAGAAATTTAAC